>NC_134694.1:100635882-100832732 GCF_050947455.1 Rhinoderma darwinii
GTATATTCAGGAATATGGCCATTCATGCAATAAAATATTGTCCCATCTTTTGCAACGGCATTTAAAAAATGGCGCCGCTGCTCAATGCTCAGCCTCCCACTCATATTTCCAAACATTTTATTGAAGACAGTGAATTGTAATAGATCTTTTCGAATACAGCGACAGATTTATTATATGAAGCGGCTACGTGACATACAGAGAGTAGGCCTGGAGTCAGGGATACGGCTGGCCATACATGCAGCGGTTCATCTCGCAATTCGACTGGGGACGACGATCTGCGCATCAAGGGTAACAAAAATACCGGCGACAATGAACAGAAAACCTATAAATCGTTACCGCAAATATGGTCATCGCCATAAACTGTCTGTGTCGCCCATAGCAACCAATCAGATCACATCTTGTAGATTACACACTTATCAGGGTACATGAAAGCTGGGCTCTGATTGGCTGCTATAGGCAACACTGACTGTATTCGAACAGTTGTTACGATGAGTCGCCACAAGTTACGCTGCCGGTGAGACGGATACGAAACCGTTTTATCGTTACGATGATTCGCTTTATTTATGGGATAGAAACAAGAAATAAAACAAGAAGATGTATAACAATAAGACATGCTACAATCATGCAGAGCTGTGACTACACTTACAATCCTATTTCCTGTCATTTCAAAACTCCCTCCTCAGCCTGTATATCTCCGTCAGCACCGACTCCCCTCATTATAATGTTTGCCCTCACAGTCCATTATCTGGACATTCTGCCCCAATTACTGCCCCCCGCGCCTCCCCCTAATGGTGTGCGCCATCTCCCCCGTCCCCGTACCTGGAATGGCTCAGGCTGTACAGTATAGATACAGACGGGCGTTATTACATGCCAGGTCCCCCTGCAGCTGCTTCCTCCCTGTACTGAGGACAGATCACGCTGACTTCCGCAGGTGACTCTTTGTCACCGTGGAGCATCATGGGAAATGTAGTTCTGGCCGGTGATTGAGTCCTCCGTACACTCCCCTTGTCTGTGTGTGAAGCAAAAAGTGCAGTCGGGCGGATTAGCTCCGGTGCATTATACGTGTGGTCAGTGCCAGTGTCGGGCTGTAGTATGAACAGGGCTGTGGCATGAAGACAACTGTATGGGCACTGCTAAGCTGGTCGCACTATGTTAGGAAATCTTATTAATAATAACCCCAAATGTGACTTACTGATTTTCTTCTTTCATAAAATAGATGGTGGAATTAAAACCGTATTCCCATTTTGAAGGGTAACTAAACGTTCAACAAACTTCTGACATGTCAGAAGTTTTGATTGGTGGGGGTCCGAGCTCGTGCGAGCCGCTTCGTTTGTGTTCATCTTTTTCCGGAAAGTTGATGTATCGGAGTACGAGCTCATAGACTTTCTATTGAGTCTGCACTCCGATACATTGATTTCCGGAACAAGCCGAACATAAACGAAGCGGCTCACACTTATGCCGCTTCGTTTTAGCGATTGGTGGGGGTCTCAGTGCTCGGACCCCCACCAATAAAAACTTCTGACCATGTGTGACGTCATGTGTACATGTGATGTCCTGCTTCTGCAGGCTTGGGACAGCAAAAGATCCAACAGTTTTGGTTTATTGCGAAAATCTGATTACAGTCCTTGTTCCATCAAACACAGCTCACATATAGCACACGAGTTTGCACTGCGATCACTTCTTGCGGGCTTCTAGCGCAATGGGGCCCCAGTCTAATAAGTGATGGCATATCGCTAGGATAAACCACTTCATGATCGGTGGGGGTCCAACCTCTGGGTAAAAAGCCCCTGCAGTATTTTCCTTGCATGGTGCAGGCCCCATCCATATACTGTGTAGTGGTGCTGAGCAGGGAGAAGGAGCTACAGCACTTAAAGGGATTTTCCCATGGGGGACATTTATGACATATCCACAGGATATATCATAAATGTCAGATAGATGCGGTCCCACCACTGGGACCAGCACCTATCTCTAGAACGGGGTCCCCTAAACTCCATTCTAGCTTTTTGTGCTCACGCTGACTCTCGGCCACTTCCTGATTATATGGTCGGGAGTTACAGAAACAGCGTAAGTCACTGAGCTGCGCTGTTTCCGTAACATCCATAGTGAATGGCAGTCACGGTGATTCCAGTAGTCAGATCCCTAGCGATACACCATCACTTCCCATTATAGAACTTTATGACCTATTGATAGGACGTGCTATAAGGCCCTGTTCACACAGTATTTTGCAGGCAGAAAAAATCTGCCTCGAAATTCCTTTAGGAATTTTTAGGCAGATTTTGACCCGCCTGCACTTTCTTGCCATGGCTTTTGCATCGTTTTTCGATCGCAGCCATTGAATGCCGCGGGCAAAAAACACTTCTGTCACCCATTGATTTCAATGGGAGGTCAGTGGCAGAACCGCAGCAATAAAGGACATGCCACTATTCAATCCCGCGAGCGTCTGGAAGCCGCTCAGGAAAAAGACACCTCCCACTGAAATCAATGAGAGGCGGTTTCGGACATTTTTTGGCACTGATTCCGGTGCAGTCTCCGTATCAAAATCAGCGCCAAAAAACTCTGTATGTACTGGGACTTTATGTCTGATCGGTGGGGGCTTGACCGATTAGGCATGACCAGTTGCAAGGAATGGGGGCCCAGGTATTTCTTAAGATGGTTTGAGCCCATCAATGAGATATTTATTGCACACCGTATTGTTATGCTATAAACGTCTTTGATGATATTTTTACTAACATACATTTAGAATGTAAACAAGAAGTAGATTATACTCCGCTGAGTCTGTTTGTTGTCTGTATTGGAGCAGTAGACCCAAAACTGGACAATAGGACATTTTTAATTAAGACGGTTTGCAAAGTTGTTTCCCTAATTTAAAGGGGTTTTCCACCTTCTAACAACTGATGACCTATCCGGTGGATAGGTCATCGGTACATGATCCATGGGGGTCTCGCACAGATCAGCTGGTCCGGAGCCTCCGTGCACCGGACATACATGCCGGAAGCAGTTGGCTCCGGCCACGGAAAAGCAGCCGAGCTGCAGTACTGTTCAAGTGAATAGGAGCGGACCTGAAGTTCTGCAGCACGGACGCTATGCTATGTATGGAGCCAACTGCTTCCGGCTCCGTACATATCATTATGTGCCATAACATCCGGTTCCCGCGGGCCACCGGAGCGAATTAACGGTGCGGGGTCCGGGTGTCGGACCCGCACCGATGATATACTGATGACCTATCCACTGGATAGGTCATCAGTTGTCAGAAGGTGAAAAATCGCTTTAAGGACTTAATACATGATGGTATGGACGTGAGGTCACAAGGACAGCTTGTCCCTCCATCTCTGGACAGTGGTGAGCAGAGGCTGAATCGTGACAGTGCATACTTAGGCCTCATGCACACGACCGTGTTCGGTCCGTGATAACTGCTCAAAACTGCTGACAGGGTAATATAGGGAGAGGGTGGGCATTTTAAACAAATCTTTTATTCTCCAAGGTGCCGCGGTCGTAAAGCGCCACTCTCTGCTCTGAGTGATGGCTCTAGCATCCAATCAGTAGACCACTAGAGCCGTCAATCAGAGCAGAGGGGCGGGGCCGGTAACGTGCAGTGAGGAGAGCCAAGGGGAACTTGCACATCAATGGCCCGTCTCGGTGGCACTTGTGACCGCAGTACCTGGGGAATGTAACATGGATTTATCAGAGGTATAGTTACAATGCCCTCCCCTATATCGCTCTGGCAGCAGTTTAAAGGTTTTAACCCCTTAAGGACACGGCCAATTTTGGCCTTGAGGACAGAACCATTTTTTTATATTTCCCTCTTTGCATCCCGGCGCTCATAACTTTTTATTTTTTTAACGACGAAGTTGTATGAGACTTTGTTTTTTGCGGGACGAGTTGTACTTTATGTAGGTACCATTTTTTGGTACAAATACATTATCGTTTAATTCATATACATTTTTATTTTGCCGAAAAGGTGGAAAAAAAGAAGTACCGCTGCAGTTTTAATATTTTTTTTTTTACACCATACACCGATCATCATAAATAGTGTTATACATTTGTTGTTCAGGTTGTTACGGTCGGGGCGATACCAAATATGTCTATATTATTTCATGTTTTGGGACTTTATATTTTAAAACGTTTATTTATTGTAAAAAATTTGTATTTTTTTAATTTTGATTTATTTAACATAATTTATTTTTTTTACTTAATTTAACTTTCTTTTTAATCTTATAGAGGGATTTTTCAGTTTTTAACTGTAATGTACTGGCATATATCTATATGCCAGTACATTAGCCTGTTACTGATTGTACACAGGCAGTTGTTTAGGGCATACCTCAGTATGCCCTGACAACAGGGAATATGGTCAGACAGTCCTGGGGTCCTTCAATGGACCCTGGGCTCTCTGGCCATACAAGTTATGGGCTTTGATCGCATCACAGCGATTTGAAAGGGCAGTCCCCCCCTCCTCTTATTTACTTTGAATGCCGCGATCAGCTTTGATCGCGGCATTCATGGGGTTTCTCTTCTCTCCACCGTTAGAGCGGGGCTGCGACTGTATATTACAGCCGTTGCCCCGCTCCTGATCGCGTGCGGACACGGTTGTCACATAGGACGAGAATGCTCGTCCTAATGCGCGAAGTACCCACCGCTCAAAACGAGTATTCTAGTTAAAACTGCTGACAGATTCCCTTTATAACTGGGAGGGGGCTCTTCTGGTTCCTCAGATAGCAGTGACTCCGCGTTACGGCTTTTGCAAATACTTTGTTTTAGGGCTTATTCAGATGAACAGGATATGCGTCCGTGCAACGAGCGTGATTTTCACGCGCGTCGCACGGACCTATATTAGTCTATGGGGCCGTGCAGACAAGTGCGTGATTTTTACGCTGAGTCCGCATCAAAAAATTCACGACATGTCCGTTCTTTGAGCGTATTTCGCGCATTACGCAATGGGTGCGTGAAGTCAATGGATGCGTGAAAATCACGCGCACCACACGGAAGCACTTCCGTGGGACAAGCGTGATTTGCGCAACAGCTGTGAAAAGGATGAATGAAAACAGAAAAGCACCACGGAGTGTCATAAAGATGGCGGCTGCACGAAAAGCACGCAGCCGCGCATCATATGCTGATGCCACGAGGAGCTGTTAAGTGAATCTTGCGCAGGCAAAACGCCGCATTTTTTGCCTGCGCAAAACGCACACGCTCGTGTGAATCCGGCCTAACTTGTATTTTCTTTTTAGGTGGCGTTTTTCACATTGCAAATCATGTGATTCAAAGATCTCTCTTTGGTGGAAGATTTTTTAGATAAATAGGACGGATAGTCGCCAAAATTTGTTTAACAAAATCTGCCTCGTGTGACTGCGCCATTTAAAACACATGATTTATTAGGAAAAAATGCCACCACAATGGCTCCTGTGGTACACGAGGTCACTATGGATTAGACGTTACTGCGGACATAACACTGGACCATGACATAATGATAGCGGGTGAAAGAGGAAGAATATGAGAACGTTTTTTTCCTGTTTTCCACAGGTTGTTTGAAGGCACCTCACGCCCTAGAAAAAAATTATAATTAAAGCCTGAGTAATAAGTCAACACAAGGTTCACTTCATCTACTCAGCCTCGTCCGTGCCGATACCCCCATTACATTCCCAAGCTGCCGGTCACCTGTTCTTCAACGCTTTAAACTACAACTACCGTCAGCCCTCATCCCGTATTACGTCACCACAGCGCGACAATGTGATGACGACCACAGAAGGCGCCTCAGTTTAGACAGCATGGCTACAGCAGCGGAGAAGAAGCCGGTGCTGGAGATGGTATGATGAGTGATGTGAACTGTGTGTGACGGTGAGGCGCTATGGGTGATGTGGGGCTGTGTTAGGGCCGGACTTATCCACTTACATTATCAGCACGGGGACGTAATAACCCTGGTCTGCATGCGTACCTATACGCGGAGCGCATTGCCTCTATACGCGGAGCGCATTGCCTCTACGCGGAGCGCATTGCCTCTATACGCGGAGCGCATTACTTATCATTGGTATTTTCGTATCTGAGACCAGGAGCAGAACATGTTGCATAAAGGCGTCCTCCAGCGTACACTGGTTATTGGGTGCCTATACATTGGTGGTACAAGGGATCTCTAGTTTCAGGATCTTCTCATGTCTGTAAATTACATTGATCATTTCCTGGAGTTGAAAGCCGAACCAAAACCTTTAAGGGGTCCCCCATCCGTAAGCATCGCTTCGCATTCATAGGGTGGATTTATTAATATGGGCAAGTTCCGGGTGATTAGGCATTGGTCTATCATTGGCGTATGGGGTAGGGGTTATTTTGGCCCAGGACGTTTAGTTGGGTGCAGGTGCACCCTCTATGTCCCCTTCAGCGGATCGTCTTATAGATGGGCTAAGATAAGTGAGCTTTGTCTAAACCTTCCCCTGGCGGGGGGGGGGGGCAGTAACTTTGCTCACGCTTTACAGAAAACTTAATTTTCTACGTACAGCAAGGAATTGTCAAGGGATTATTATTGCTGAGAGGCCTACTGTTCCACTGCTTATGACTGAGCGGCCAGAGACAGGAAGTGTTGTCAGAGGGAAACATGCAGAGAAGCTCTTTTCACAGGAAAATGTCTCTAATTTTAGGGGGGTTGTCCAGGGTTACAAAAACATGGCTGCTTTCCTCCAAATACAGCGCCAAACCTGTGAGTGGGATGTGTGTGATATTGCAGCTCAGCCTCATTCTATTAGCAGACACAACCCATAGACCGGTGTGGTGCTGTTTTTGGAAGAAAGCAGCCATGATTTTCTAATCCTGGACAACCCCTTTAATGAGTGTTCATGACCGATCTCACCTGCCATCACTCCACCAAAATTCTGCTATTAGACATTGATAAGTAGGCAGCACGGCTGCGACTACAAAGTCACACCCAGTATTAAAGACAACATTCAAAAGTGCGTACGGTGTCTTTAGTGGTGTCCGAAAACGGTAGAACTGTTTGATAATTGTGGATTCTACTATGCCAGGTTCTCTTTCAACGTGATAAATCTGCCCCAGGTACATTTCCTCGAAGTTTCACGCAGGCTACGAGCAGCTTGTAGCCCATTTAAGAACTTTCCAGTCAAGAGCGGATGACAGATGTCTCAGTAGACCTGAATTTTTAGTAAAAGGAAGGACCGCATAATCATTGCACGCTGAACGGCATAGTCTACGGTGAATTGCCATTTAAGTAATTCTCATATATTATTCAAAGTAGCACTTGTACGTTTTTTACCTTGTTGCTGTACCTCACGAGTACACCCATAACAGTGAACATAGATTTTGGTCACTAGGTGGCGCCAGATAGTAGCTTATGTATGACGTTCAGGAAAATACTGCTAATCTAAAGTTCCAATACATTTTCTTTTTAAGGTCCAGGGTAGCGGGACAGATGAATCCTGTGTGACGTTTGTGCTGCATGAAGAAGATCACACGTTGGGGAATGCTCTACGGTACATGGTCATGAAGAAGTAAGCGGACTGTGACAAAGGCACAAACGCCAAATTCTATTCTTCACTACTTCTAGCCTGTTCGAATTTTCATATATAACTATTTTGCATATAATGACCAGAGTCCTTTAGATTTTGTTTTCCTGAAGCAAAATTTTACCCCTGTGTTGCTTTGATACAGTGGAGGAATGTAGTACTTAATGGAGAGCTAAAGTACTGTGCATGCTCTGATAATACTGTGTGAACGTGGCCTACAGGGGTATTGGGCGATCAGCCTGTGTGCACAGGTGAAGTTCATGTCAGCAGCCAGGAGAGTAACTATAGGTGGAGCAAAGTCCTCCGTCTGCAGACCCTAGTGAGATTGTAAGGTTGGATTCACACGAGCATGTTCGGTCCGTAAAGGACGGAACGTATTTCGGCCGCAAGTCCCGGACTGAACACACTGCAGGGAGCCGGGCTCCTAGCATCATAGTTATGTACGACGCTAGGAGTCCCTGCCTCCCCGTGGAACAACTGTCCCGTACTGTAATCATGTGTTCAGTACAGGACTGCAGTTCCACGGCGAGGCAGGGACTCCTAGCGTCGTACATAACTATGATGCTAGGAGCCCGGCTCCCTGCACTGTGTTCGGTCCGGGACTTGCGGCCGAAATACGTTCCGTCCTTTACGGACCGAACATGCTCGTGTGAATCCAGCCTAATTGTACATTGCTGCTGTCAATCTTATGACATTCAGATAGTTTAATACATATCCTGCTGTATGAATGCTCCCTGCACTGCAGTAATAGCTTTTTGGGGTCAACTCGGAGTATAAAATAGTAGCTGACTCCACACCGTAACCCCCCTTGCACACGACCGAGTTTGGGCCATGAAAAAGGTCTGAGTGTTGGCCGCATTTCCCGGCCTGACCGCGGTACATGTGAACTGGACTCCTGGCATCATAGACATTTTATGATGCTAGGAGTTCCTGCTTTCCTACGGAACTGCTGTTCCGTACTGAACACAATGATACAGTACAGTACAGAACAGCAGTTCCACGGGGAGGTGGAGACTCCTAGCATCACTAAATGTCTATGCCGCCAGCAGTCCCGTTCACCTGTACCGCGGTCGGGCCGGGAAATGCGGCCGACACTCAGACCGTTTTTCACGGCCCGAACTCTGTCGTGTTCAAGGTAAGTAAATGGGGAAAAAGGTCTTCTCAGGCTACCATAGCTTCGACAAGGCAAAAATAATTTTTACATACGTTCGTGGTTACCTTGATTAAGAAAAGAAATAGTTGCGCTAAGTTTGAGGCCATAATCTCTGTTCTCTGATTTACTTCCAGACCCCGTAATATGCAATTTGCAGCCTGCTCCTAGTTTGAGGCTTTGATCATGTGGATGTGTCCCTCCCAGTAAGACTTGCTGGATGTGAGGTCTGTGGGGGGAATATATTAAACACTGAACGCCATTATTCTCACGCAAAAATGTCACACATTTTGAGGCTAGCTGTCAAACATCGGAACAGCTTCATCCCTGTACTGCTTACACCTTTTGCAGACACTGATAGCGCCCCTGTATGATTTCCTCTCCCACATGCAAACAATAATACTGTCGGTGTTTGCGACACCCCCCACACCTGCAGAGTTTACCCTTTGTGTGCTTTCCTCCTTCTCTACAATCTGACAGCCTCTGCTGTGTACAACCTCCTCCCCTCCCCGCTGACTTTACACTGTTCTACTCCGAGAGGAGGGAGAAAATAATGAGCCCACGCTCTCTCTGCTCTAAAGTAGATGGAAGACGTCAACCCTGAGCTGACAACAGGCAGGATCTGTGTGTTGTCTGTCAGAAGCAGCAGCACAGCCAGATGTGTACGGGAGTCTCACAGACACCTCAGCAACAAAATGTTATGAAATGGTGTCCATAACCTATAAAATTCTGCACTGGCTGAAATGCATCATGGTCTCATCCATACTGCATGATTTAAAAAAAATAAAATAAATAACAACATTTACAGGGGATTGTGCATGTAAAACTGCAGTTGCTCAAGACCCTCGAGATACTCTGTGACCGCGTATTTTTATGGAATATCTCACCTGTCTATTCTTTTTGTTTGCAGCCCAGAAGTAGACTTTTGTGGATACAGCATCACGCATCCTTCTGAAACCAAAATAAATTTTCGCATCCAGACACGAAGTACGTCCATGAGTTATTACGATCTTTGAGGTTCAGTTTTCACTATTGCTGAGAGGAATCTATTCTTCACTAGATACAGTCCCTACCCCCCCCCCCGCCCCCCCACCCACCCATGTGCATTTAAGTGTATATATTATAGTGCTCTTATTTAATGGATAACTAAACTTTTAAAAAACTTTTCCCATATCATAATGACACGTCAGAAGTTTTGATCGGAGGGAGTCTGAACACGGAGTGCTCACCCAAGTTCTTCTGCCGCTTCGTTTTAGGGATCAGCGAGGGTCTCCGTGCTCGGTCACCCGACGATGAAAACTTCTGACATGTTTCTATGACATGTCAAAAGTTTCTTAACAGTTTAGTTACCCTTTAAAGTGCAGGTACAGTTGCTGACACCGTATTAGCGAATGCAGCGTTAATACATGACGGTCCCCTGTTCAGGACCCGCATCTATTGGTCAGAGTAGGGAACATCTACAAAGGGTCTCTCTCTCTATAGGGGACCTGTTGCATCCTTGTATTACACAGACAGCACACTGATGTCAATGTAAGCAGTGTACTTTCATACTGCAATACCAAACATAACCTGTGGATGTGTGTGGTGCTGTTTCTGGAAGAAAGCAGCCACATTTTTCAAATCCTGGGCAACCCCTTCAACCTCTAGTAAGAAAATATTGGGTAATTACCACATGTATAAATGACCAGTGAGCTTTCCTTACTGTCATTGTCCCTCCTTGTATATCAGATTATCACTACAAAAACATTTGCACTATAAAAATGAAATTGCTCTGCAAAACAAGGACATATAGCAGCTCAAATACATATTGTGTAAACATGGGTTATCTTGATTCTTCCCTTTCAGATGGATTGCCAGCGGTGGAGCCGTTCAGAAAAGGACTTAATCAGCTCATCGATGTCTGCCAACATGTGCTCAACACATTTGAGGTACGGTGACCTGTGTGGAAAAGACTGATCTACATTAAATGGGTATTCTCGTGTTGGGCATTTATGGCATAGCCACCAAATAAGCCATAAATTCCTAATAGGCACAGATCCCACCCCTGGGAATCGAAACTATCAGGAGAACGAGGGTCTTGTGACACCCATTCACCGACTCAAAAGGCAGCTTTCCCCATTGAGATCAATGGAGAGGTGGACACGCCTAATCCTCACCTGTCCATTGAAATCTATGGGATTTACTGAGATTAGCACTTCTTTAGGCCAGGTTCACACTCACAGTTTTGATGCCGTTTTTGGCTCAGATTTTTTTTAACCAAACACAGGAGTGAACACCAAATAAAGGAATTTTCATCAGTCTTTTCTTTATCCCTCTCCTTTCTCTTGGATCCACTTTTAAGTTTAGCTAAAAAGTCTGACGCAACAACTGCATCAAAACTGTGTGTGTGAACCTGGCGTCACAAGTTATTTCCCAGGATTTTATTTATTTTTTTTTTTTAATGAAAGTCCTCCAAATCTAAAATCCAGAAGTGTGCATCCAAGTCCCATGGCAGATTTGCGTAAAAAAAAATCCATGTTACCGTTAAATGCAAGTGAATGGCGTCTTTTAAAAGGCCATTTGTATGTTGCGGAAAAAATCTGCGCGGTATTGAGGGCATGTTGCGTATTTTCGAATCCAAAGCACACTATTCTGCTGTGGATTTGTTCAAGAAACAGCCAAATTCACATGTTACTTTTGCCGCAGTTTTTCTGGCCTGTACCGCAGTAGAAATCTGCTGTGTGCACGCGGCCTAAGGAGAGGAGCTTTCACAGACCTGATATTTGAGCATTGCGTTTTGCAGAACCAGTCAATAATAAATGAGCTATATGCAGAGGAGAACTGGTTATGTTTATGTCCGTTTGCAGAATGACTGATGAAATGTATGGCTGCTATGGATTGTCCTTATACACAACGGGGGTCATATATAAAGCATATTGTACATCTGTATCCTATAACTTTTGGGTTATTTTGTACTGGCCTTTTTATCATGACCCCGGATAACACAAGATTACACTTCACTTTCAAAAGTTTTTGTTCACTACCTAGTAAATATGGAACAGATCGATAAACCATTTTGCTTTGCCGTCAGTTTGAAGCTGTTTGATCAGGCTGAGAAACCATCTCTTGTGTGTTTAGTAGTTGCTCGTACCAGAGATGAAATGATCTGTTCCGGAGCTGGCTTCCCTCTGAGTCCGGCTTTATTAATACATAAAAGGAAGGATGACAGCGGGGTTTCCCATCTCGTGACTGAAGGACCATAGAAAATTGTCTCAACGCTTAAGAAAAAGAAATTGTGAAGGAGGCCAAAGTGTTACTGGCGTAACCGGTGACGGCACTTATGAATTCAGCAATAAATATTCCACTGTGATTGCATGGGGTTCCTTATTTATCCTTAAAGGGGGAGTTCCAGAATGGACAGTTATGACCCGTGATCATTGTCTGATCGCTGGGGGCCACACCGCTGCGACCCCCAGCGATCACGCGAACGAACGTAGTGAGGAGGACATTGAATGGAGCAGCTGTCGATTATGTGCGCTGCAAATTGTTTCAAAGTCTATGGGAATGACGGAAACCGCACATTGAGTACATTGCTCGGTTGTTTTTACTTCATGTATTAAAGGGGTTGTACACTTTATTTTCTCAATTTATTTATAGAATAGGAAATGGTACAGATTTCTAATATACATGTATTTAAAATTCGGATCACACACCCTTCTTATATCAGTGCAGTTTTCTGCCAAAAAACAAAAAAAAATCTGGTATAGCCCACAGATTAGGCTATAGAAATGCACCCATAGGATAACTGAATAGACTAAAGATGGTGGCAGTCACGTGATCCACATCATGTGACCCCTGCCATTCAGGTAACCGCCCAGTTATATAACCGGTGAATAGTACATTATTGAGGAGCAGAAGTTATAAAGTATTTCTATATACAGCAACATCGTCATGTCTGTGAGGAGTCTGTCTTCTCACTGTCTCCGCTGTTGTTTTTTATTTAACTTTATTAACAACATGACAACATCCCCTAGAGACAGGCAGCCATTCTATAAGTCCTCTAGCGACAGTAAATACACGCACAGTGGAGCAGTTGTTCATCATTGTTCCACCATTAGTGCTATTCCCCTATGTAGCCCCAACAAATGTACTGTATATCATAGCTAACGGACTGCTAGGGGGTCACATGACTGACACCATGTTTAGTGATATTCAGTCCGTGGATGCATTACACAGGACTAATCTGTGGGCTATACCATTCTACTGTGACAGGGGCTTCATGCAATATAAGAAATGTATGTGATTAGAATTTCTAATACATGTATATTAGAAAAATCTATGATTTCCCATTCTACAAATAAGTAAAAACTAAACAACCCCTTTTAAAGGCATTGAATGGATTGGTGGGCGCGTGCTCGACTGCCACGCCATTCAAGCTCCTCCTCACTGCAGGGGGTGCAGTGAGGGGGTATAGGGGGGTTCATGAACCCCCCCTATCAATCCGATAGTTTTTACCTCTCCTGTGGATAGGTCATAACTGTCAATTCTGGTACAAAACCGTTTGACATTAAAGTGATTGTCTGGGATTGGAAAGAAATGCTCGACTATCCAGTGTAAGGGCTAAGCTGCAGTACCGGATGCAGCCCATGGACGAGAGTGGCGCTATTTCCTGGGTAAAAGAGACTTCTTTGTTCAAGACAGAGGTGGAGAGCCTGGCGCCCATACCCACTTATAGCATAGCCAGAATATGGTGTTGCTTGAGAGCTCTACCATGGTTATGCTGCGGGTGTATGGGATTTCTTGTGGGGTATATTTCCTGTATTTGGTGACTTATTCTGTCTGTCTAACCTAACATCTCCCCTTTTGTATTTTATTCTTTCACAGACCAGTATGAAGCAATACAATGACCAGAAGGAGACTACGATGGAATGACCCTCCTACAGTTGTGTGTGTGTGTGTATAAATTGTGTTCTGTGAAGACCCCCTGGTATGTGTGATGTACGTTTCTTATTAATTCTATCTATTTTGTTTCCATTCTTATATGTAGCATACATGCACAATACTTATGAATATGATTATATATATATCCTGTCCGCTCTCCTGACTTGTCTGTTTTAGTAACTACTTGTTTTCACCATAAAATAATGATTCTAGAATATATTTTCTTAACTCTGCATTGTGCCGTTCCTCTGTTATTAATCCTGGTAATGTAAGACTAAATTGATGGCTTTGTTTCTAGGTGTCATTCTCCTCGTCAATACACACTCCGACACTGTCCAATTTGTACAGAATGTGCTAGGTTACCTAAGGAAATTGGTGTTCCGCAGTTCTAATAGGGTGCCCGTACACTTAGCGGTTGTGTGCCATGTTCGTTTTTATCCCAAACTAGTGGTTGTACAGTGCGTTTTTTTTTTTTTACTTTTTTTATTAACGCATTGAAACCGCTCAAAAAAAATTAGGGCAAACCCACGTACGCCACGGTAACGCTATGTGCTCAGGCACCCTTAGGCAATATTCTTTATTGCAACTGGAGTGATTTTAATATACTAATAAACTAAACCACCCCCCCCCCCCCCCCCTATTTTGCTGGATGGCGCCTTCTGTTGGAGCTCATATAGGGGCAGACTTACTATTCAAGATGCAGCAGAATTCTGCCATACATGATGTGCGTCACATTTATTAACTATTTTAGACCTTTTTGGGGTTTTTTTCTGCACTATACGTGGGCGTGTGAAAGGGGTGTGGTCTACTGAAATGGGGCATGACTTAAAATGCGACAAAATTGCGCAAAAAATGTTGGCACATGAAACTGGGGTAAACTAAGCCAACCAAGAGGTTGTATAAGGAGAGAAGTGTCTAACTAAATGCGGCAAATTTATCATACATCGTGCACCATTTGGTGCGTTTTTGGACTGCCTGGTCTAAAACATATAACGTAGTAAATCTGCCCCATACAGTGTGGCTGACAATACACTAGAACGCTTAAACATAGAAAATAAAACGTTGATTTTGAAAAAATGTAATTGACAATGAAAACCCAGCAAATTATTCCTTGAAGCTTCCGTTTATGTCTTGGATGGGTCGGAAAAATTTACTATCTTGTATCTGCTCCAAACACTACCAATCTGGCTACCTAAATCGTTCTTCCTATCAGTGAAAATAATTTTTTCGAGCTTCCTTTGGAACAAGAAAAGACCCAGACACAGACATGTGCAATTGACTAATTCTGTTAAGGGAATGGGATTATCTGACATTCATACGTATTATATTGCCAACCACTTGAACAGATGGGTCTCGCTGCAGCATTCCTCTCAGCCTACTCTATATACGGAGATAGAACATACTTTAATGCTAGGATGGGAACAAAGGGCCCTGTGGAGTCTCGCTAAAAGTTCACACCTTGACCACTTTTCTAGTGTTCTTTTGAAGGGTACTATATTGGTGTGGCAAGATACGAATGCTAAATTAACCTGCTCTCTATGCCTTCTTTACATATGCCTTTGAGTTTGGTCCTTTGCCATGTACATCAGAATTCTGCACTTACGTCTGAGCCCTGAGAAATCCCACATCACATAAAAGTCTCCGCTTTACTAACTGACAATCCTCAGAGGAGCGTTTCCTTGGCCTTTTGATAAACTAGGGGTGAAGCCTCGGGATTTCCTCTTTAAACACTTTTATAAAGAGCTGTGACGTTCTTCTTTGCTCCCTGCCTGCTCAGACTTCTTCTCAGATTTGGCTGGATAGAATACTTTCCAGTCCTGTCCTCCCTCGCAAGATTCTATCTAAGGCTGGGTTCACACAACCTATTTTCAGGCGTAAACGAGGCGTATTATGCCTCGATTTACGCCTGAAAATACGGCTCCAATACGTCGGCAAACATCTGCCCATTCATTTGAATGGGTTTGCCGACGTATTGTGCAGACGACCTGTCATTTACGCGTCGTCGTTTGACAGCTGTCAAACGACGACGCGTAAAATGACTGCCTCGTCAAAGAAGTGCAGGACACTTCTTTGCAACGTAATTTGAGCAGTTTTTAATTGAATTCAATGAAGAACAGCTCTAAATTACGGCCGTCAAAGACGCCTCGCAAAATGCGAGGAGGAGCATTTACGTCTGAAACGAGGCAGCTCTTTTCTCCTGAAAACAGTCTCTGTAATTTCAGACGTAAAAGCCAGTTATCGTGTGCACATACCCTAACTCATATAGCAACTTAATTTCTCTGATCTGCCCTCCGACACCAGTTTATATGGAGAAGTGGCTGACTGACCTCCACATTTCATTGACAGAACCCGAAATTAGATTTATATTGTCTAGTGCGTTGGGTTTTTCTAGGTGTACTAGAATACAGGAAAGCTCTTGCAAAGTCTTAACTAGGTGGTATAAGACGCCTGTGGTCTTACATGCTATTGATAGTGCTGTTTTGGCTTTATGCTGGAGATGCAATGCTTCACGGGGTACTTATCTACATATTTGGTGGGACTGTCCCCTTATTGTGCCCTTTTGGCAACAGGTTGAGAATACAATTAATCACATATGCTCTATGAATCTGAAGCTAACGCCAGAGTTAATTCTATTGTGGAAACCCACTCACGAATTTACCCCTAAGAAGCATTACCTACCCACCTTGCTAATTACAGCAGCTAAATTATTACCACCACGGAACCTCCACAACTGCTTCATTGGGAAGCTAAAGTATCGGAATTGGGGCGGTTGGAGGAATTCGCACATTGGGAATTGTTAACCAGGCAAAAATTTCTCCAAATATGGCAACCGTGGATGGAACGGGGTATTCAGCACTCTAATGGGGCTGTCTCACTCTAGATGCTCATATATTATCCATAATATGCTTTGTGCTTCTTGTTATCTTCAGCGACATTGGCATCCGCTGAACACCAATCCAGAACCTGTCCCCTCCCCAACCTGGCCTTCCTTCCTTTCCTCCATTCCTGTTCCATGTTTTCCCCCCCTTGATTAAGAAAGTTATGTGAATTGGTACTTGTTCCAAATCCTTTATTGGCCATGATAATACTTGATTTATGTCATTCTCTTTATGCTTTCTCGACTTGACTCCAGGTTGGAGAATGTATCGATGTAACATATACTTCCTCTGCAATATATGACTTCTATGTGACAAAATACCATATCTTTGGAATGTCTTTGTATGTTTTTGGAAAATCTTAATAAAAACAATTTTGAAGAAAACCCAGCAAATTATAAAACTCTAATCCTGGCCCGATTGACATCATGTAAATAAACTGAACAGTGGCCCATTGAATTGAGGAAAGGAAGAAACCTAAACGAGCATTCACATGTGCCCATGCACCTTTTAAGATGGACGTGACGCTGACTTTGACTAGTGAGTTTTTAATTCAATGAAAGAGGTTGTCCAGTGTTACAAAAGCATGGCTGCCTTCTTCCAAAAACTGCACCATTCCTCTCCACAACTTGTCTGGTGCGACATATTTCCTTCATATAACACCATGATTATAGTTAATTTTTAGGGCTGCGGTGGCCTTGCCCACTCTCACTGAGCCCCACCACTTTTTTTAAAAAAGTGTCGGAGGAGGTGTAAAAAGAAAATGTCGCAAAACTGACGTAGAGGGCTTCAAAACTGTATCATTGGTCTTTTCTTCTACTTCGTTTCATTCTAATTTTGGAGCAAAGGTCTTGGCTTTCAAGAGGATCTGTCACTACTTTATTAATACCCAATCTTCTTACTAATCTAATAGGCGCTGTCATGCTGCTAATTCCAGTGAAATTTATATCCAAAAATGTTTTATTTAAGTTATGAGCTTTTTTCTAAATATTCAAATGAGGCTATACTAGCCAAAGGGGCGTTGCTCTTTCTCTGTGGGAGTTATTTTTTGTCTGTATGATGCTGTCCAATCCGTGTCATGCAGCTTCTCCCTGCACAGCATGATCTCCGTTCAATGGCGCGTTCACGCTGTGTTTATTCTTTTGGCCTCATCGCTTATCCAGGGACCGTCTTCCTGGATGATCGATTTGGGTGATGTGTTGAAGGCGCTGCGGCCACAATTGTAAACACAGCGTTCTGTTGCAATTGAAACGGAGATCGTGCTGTGCAGGGAAGGGGAGAAGCTGTATGACGCCGATTGGACAGCGTCATACAGACAACACAAACCCCGCCCACAGAGAGAGCAGCGTTACCACCCCTTTGGCTAGTATAGCCTCATTTGCGTATTTAGAAAAAAAGCTCATAACTTCTCAAATAATAAATGTTTTTGGATAAAATTTTCACTGGAATTATCAGCGTGACCGTGCCTATTAGATTAGTTAGGAGATTGGGCATTAATAAAGTAGTGACAGGTCCTTTTTAGTGTGCAAAATGTGGTTTGTGTCTGTGTTACTCCCCACAGCCAAGCTGTATTTTTTTTTTTATCAGGATGCAGTCTGAATCCTTGAGATCCAATAATTCTAGTTTTTTTTTTTTTTTACTTGTGTCCATGCCATAAAGATGCTTTTGAAAATGTGACAAAGAGCTGTGAAAATGCTTGTGCTATCAGTTCGCAGAGCATTTCCTCCCAGGTAATGGATTAAAGGATGTACACGTGGCCGTGGTGAGTCAGCGGTCCGTGCTCAGCAGATATAAAGTAATCCGATATAAGAAGACTGAACTATGGATCGTGGGAATGAACCAGCAGTGTTTGCCCTTGTATATAAATGTAGGGTTTACGTGCTTTAGAACAGATGAGTTATATAAAAGAGCTCAATACAGCCCATTCCTGTTACTTAAAGGGGTTGTCTAGTTTACCAAAACAATTTTTAAATACCATATTAGGGAGTTCTGAGTTAATGGATGGGGGCTCCCTGTTCAGGACCCTCATTTATTATCCAGAACAGAGAGTTGAGTTGCAGGACCAATCATGTCCATGCATTATATGGACAGCCTATTGATTTCAATGGGTACTGTGTAATACTTGCTTTGCCCCATGGGGGCACTGCAATAAAAATGAAATAATTTCTGAAGGGTTTCCCTACAGATGACAGATGTTCGCTTGGGGGTCCTAGCAGCAGGTCACCATGAGGCCGGCATATCGTTGAGGGACACTTCTATCAAAAATGGATTGTCCAAAGTGGGCAACCCCTTTTAAGGATGATTTGCGTTTTAATTGCTTGGATTACAGATCATTTAAACGGATCTCCACCATCACTAAAGGAAACATTTTAATATGTTTTTTCAGTGATCACCATTGAACCCATTTAGAGGACTTAAAGGGGTTTAGCCAATCCATAGGATAGGTAACACATGTATGATCACTGTGGGCCCCACCGATCATGATCGCAGTGGGGAGGATTTTGAATGGAGCCGCGCTACCACTCCATTCAATATCTATGGGGCTGACAGAGTCAACCGAGTACAGCGCTCTGCTCCTAGCGGTAATCTGTCACCTATCCTGTGGATTGGTGATACATGATAATTGTGGGAAAACCCTTGTAATGTTGCCCACTGGTTCAGCATGACCCCTTTTTTTATTTTTTTATTTTATTATTCCTTCCTTTTCCCTTTGGCTCAAAAAATTGCACCAAAACGGTGTATGTAATCCTGGCCTAAAGGAAAGTTCCACCTTAGAGCCACTTTATTATATTAGAGAAATTCTTTACCATCAATTTAATCTTACTTTATGCATCTTAATTATTACATTTATGAACAAGAGTCGTTAAAGAGACAGAGGGAAGATATTAGGAAATACAATTCCCTATGGCAACTATTCTGGTACCATCAGATGAATACATGCGTCATTTATTGCAGGATTGTCATTTCGGCAGTCTCTCTCTTCTCTTTTCATGCACAGGATACAGGTGTCCGTGTCTTTATTCTGAAGATTGTTCTTCGTTATTACCGGATCTGCTCCTACATGCTCAATTGCTTGATAATTCAGTTTCCTCTATATGGAAATCTGTCCCTTCAGCCTAGAGAGGTCCTTTGTACTGCCCACGAGGACCTTCCACCAAGCAATCCTATTTAGTGACTGTACCTTATTGCAGCGGATCACAAACCATGAGACATACTCTAATTGGGAGTGGTCATATGCTGATAGTACAGGTCTATATCCGGCTGCAGCAATCTCTGGTTTAGCAAAATAATTGGCTCATTTTGTGCCTATCTTAAAGGAGTTGTATGAAATTAAAAGAACATGGCTGTTTCCTTCTGGAAACAGCGCCACTCATGTCCATGGGCTATGTCCGGTATTACAGCTTAGCCCCACGTTCACTAGTACAAGATACTACAGCCTATGGACAAAAGTTGTACTGTTTCTGAAAGGAAGCAGCCATGGTCTTTTAATCTCATACAGCTACTTTTACATAGGCACAAAATGAGTCAATTATGTTAAAATAGGTTCCGAAAACAAAAGATAAATTGGAAAATTATTTTAAGTTTTTGCATAGACTTTGTCCGCAGGTGAAGCAGTGGCATCACCATGTTCCAGCTGGTGGGGCCCTAGAAAGAACTTTAAGATGCCACGCCGTGGAGAATGCCCTACGTATCTGTCACTTTACTAGTTGTGTGATAAAAAGAAAATAAATATTTTCCAGGATCGTAAATCTTTGTTTTTATATTAAAAAAAAAACGTGTTTTTTTTATTCAAATATTTTAAGACATATAAACACCCGTCACGGTCAGAACAAGACGAGAACAATATGCTGATAATACTGTATTGACTTCTAGTGTTTGAAGGTCTTTACATTCTACTAGAAAAAAAAAAAGATAAAAAGTTAAAAGCAACTGCTCCTGTAGATTTACTGTACAAATTAGTAGGCCAAGGTGATCGTCCTTGGCTAGCTACTCATTGCCTATGATTGTTGTAAAGGCCAGCTAGGTAAGTGCTTCTTTAAAGGGGAACTCCGGTTTCAGCAAATAAATAATATGCTTTGGGCCTCATTTATCTAAACCGTCTAAGGGTCTGTGCACAAGGGGCGAAGTAGCTGCAGATTTTTTGCATCAGAATTCATTACGGAAAATCCGTAGCGTTTTACAGTAGCAGGAGAGTGGACGAGAATTGAACAAATCTCACCCACACACAGCAGCAAAAATCAGCTGAGAAAAGGTGCATAAATTGACCTGCGATGCAGGGTATTTTTTTGTTTTTTTTTAAATCCGTGGCATATATTGCCATTTTGCGGTTTTTCCCATTGAGTTCAATGGGGAGGTTAAAGCCACAAGAAATTTTGAGATTTTTGCAGCGGATAAGCTGCGATTCCGCCGCAAAAATCGCAAATCTGATTTTTTTTTAACCTTATCCGGAGTTCTAGGTCATATACGCGGTTTACTTTTACACAGCATATCCGACCAGTGTCTACATACCGTAATAGAAAACTGCCATTGTTGCTCATATCAACCAATCAGAGATTTTATTTCTGCCCTTCAAAAATGAAAACTGCACTGTGATTGGTTCCTATGGGCAATAGGCCAGTTTCTCTGCTCGTTAGTAAATGGAAAGCATTCAGTGTTTACTTTTCAGAAAATCTGATCTGGTCATGTGATCGCACAGGTGCATGGCTCGTTACAGAGGAGATTGCCGGTAACTGTACTGTAACGAGCCATGCACCTGTGTGATCATCACATAACCAGGATAGTTTTTCATCCTCTAGAAATAAACCATAAAGGTTCCAATTCAATTACTGTAGGCAGAGATCTTGAAAACCATGAGGAATTTAATCACCAAGTTTATCAGAAAGATGCATAACTTAATTATACAATGAAAAAGCTTTATTTGTTGAAACCGGAATATCCCTTTAAGTCTGTTAAGCAATAACGGCATCAATTACATACTGTACATACGGACAAAATGTGATTTGTGTGACCCAGTCACATTCTTTTAGCATATCTGTTGCCTAGAAGAAAAATAATAGACAATATTACTTATTACATTTAAATGGCAGTGTTAGAAAGTCCATACAGTGACCGTCATTTAAAGGGACAGTAAGCACAAAAACTGCCCCCCTCTCTAAGAATACAAAATTCCTCTGCACTTAGTTTTTTCTAGAAACTACCCCCAGCCCTGTAGATAAAGACGCTTCCTTGGGCTAATTTTTACCATCCACGCGGAACGAGCCAGGGTTGATAGCCGTCCAAATTGAAGTTGTGGTTTTGATTGACAGGAGATAGACATTTAAGTACAAATATTAATATTTTCATCTTATATGGACTCCTGACAGCCCAAGGAATCCAATATTGAGTTTTATCAGTTTGCTATTTACAGTTCTTTCAATGATACCATCTGTCATGAAAACTTGAGCATTGAATTTGGTTTCCATACGTTGTGGACAGTGCAAATTTCATGCCAAGCCTCCAGATTTATGCCGGATTTATGCAAGCCTGGTAGCCTGTATAATCATTGATTCATTTTTATGCTTGTACGGGTACAGTCCAACATGGTGGTCCAGAAGAAATGGGGACCTCACATGCAGAATGCTCACTGGGACTTGAAGAACTTTTTGAATTTCAGTGAGCAATTAGGTAGAATGGTAGAAAACGGGAATCGATGTCCATTATATAAATGTATTCGATTTTAATTTATTTTCAGGAAGAACTGTATTTGTTTGTAAGACGAGAACTGCTTCGATCCAGAACCAGGTCGTGGCCGTTGGCTTTCCACTTTCCTCCTGAACCTTTCTCGTCCATAGGTGTGATGGCTAAATTTGGCCTATGGCACCAGCAGCAAAGACAAGACTATAGAAACAAAAACATAAAGTCAATAGATAATCAAATGTGTGGATTTCACAAATATATCTATATATTACACTGCAAAGTTCGGACTGTATATGCACCAAAAAAAATATTATTAAAATTGTGGTCTGTATGTATTTTGTGTGATAAAGTTGTAGGTACACATTTAGGCTGGATTCACACGAGCATGTTCGGTCCGTAAAGGACGGAACGTATTTCGGCCACTAGTCCTGGACCGAACACAGTGCAGGGAGCCGGGCTCCTAGCATCATAGTTATATACGACGCTAGGAGTCCCTGCCTCGCTGCAGGACAAGTGTACCGTACTGTAATCATGTTTTCAGTATGGGACAGTAGTTCCACGGAGAGGCCGGGACTCCTAGCGTCGTACATAACTATGATGCTAGGAGCCCGGCCCCCTGCAGTGTGTTCGGTCCGGGTCTTGCAACCGAAATATGTTCCGTCCTTTACGGACCGAACACGCTCGTGTGAATCCAGCCTTATATATTTATTTAACATTTTGTTTTATACTTTTCTCACTTTTTCCTAAAAAATTTTTCAAGACAACTTTTTTAAATTGATGCTGGACAGTCAATTAGCTGATTGCTGGTGCAGTTTTCTTTTTTTCCATTTTTCAGCTGTGAGTGCCTCATTTGCAGCAAAAAAATCACTTTATTCAACATATGCAAATGAGCTTTTTGGAGCAACGAGGGCATCACCATTGCTCCAAACCGCTCTGGCTTTCTTCTTCTTTGACGGGCCACGCAGTGTAAAAGCTGTGTTCACGCCTGACCTCGTATTCTCCTGAACGCTCCTGCACCTTTTGTTTCTGAATCGGTGCATGCGCAGTAAATCCCTGAAGTTTCGCCAGTCTAATCGCTGTACTGCGCATGCGCCGATTACGTCACAATACTTCCGGAAGAGACGGACATCGGCATATATGTAATATATGGGCAGGCCAGGTCTGCCAGATAGAGAGCTACTCTTGATAGGGGTTCCCGAGAATTTATGACTTCCACATGCCTTAATCGAGTATTTAGAAAAGGGTGTTCCGGGTGAGACAACCCATTTAAAAAGATTCTCCAATAATAAAAAAAACATGTATATTAAACGCAAAGTTTCCACGACGGTCATTTTGTTTTATTTCCAATGCGGAGAGACACAGGGAAATTGAGGAAAGATAAAATACGTTTCCAATCATGCCTCCCTCACATAGGGAATTTTAGTATGTCTCAAGTTTCAGTGGCAACTTCTCTGCAACCACAACTTTATCTCAAATATTGCTATTATGAAATCAAATCACTGGTGAGTCGGCCCTAAGGCACACAGCTATATTACAGCTCCGTTTTGTATGTAATAGGGCTCCCATAGAGGTGAATGAGCCCTCCAATTTACCTCCATATACCTCTGATTTCATATGAAAGCATATAGAGGTTTTGGTTTTTTTTTGGTCAGAAACATTGCATCTAGAGAAGGATATTTCCGTACATTATGCACCCGATGGAACCTGTACGGCAAAGGAGGTCATGCGACTCGGGAGCTACATGCCCCCTGTGCACTGCCTTACGGTTAACCATCTACCGTGTGTATGAGCCCTAACACTTTTATTTGATGTTTGAACGGCGCAAGGCTCAAAAATAGCAAAATCATCTTACCTGGAAACAGTTTTTGAATTTTCTGCTCACAAAGTAGAGGGCCACTGGATTTATGCAAGAATTCAACGAGGCCATATTGATCCCAATGTAATTCACCACCAAGAAAAAGCTGAATAAGAAAAATAGAGATTTATGGTAAAAATGTGTAAGAATCTTACTTATTTATTTCATTATCCATTCCTTATATAATTTTTCATTCAATGCGTTGACTCACATAAGTCCATGTCCCAATTGGTGCTCACAATCTAACTATCCCATCTCCGACGCTCATATGTACACCGGGGACTCATTTTAAAGTAAGTCGATTGTAACCCATATGTTTTTAGATTTCGGAAACAGGTGCAAAGGGACAAAACCCATGTGAACACAGATGTAAGACGGCAATATTAACCACTGAGACAACGTTCAAAAAATTCTACCCTTTATTCAAATGTTCTACATCCTATCTTATACGTCCCTCAGAACAATTAATTTTTTTTTTTAAATAACTCGGACACCTGTTAGAAGTTAATAGTGATACTTTGTTCACTTTATGCATATTTGTGTTTATTTATGACATCATTGAATATTTAATCCATAGTTTGATGGCTTGAAGTTCGGGTCCCAAGAAGCTAAGATGGGGTGAGAAATGGGACAACAGTCCGTGAATTTGGGAGGCATTTTATATGTGAAACCAGTGTATACAAACTCATTTACCAGTCTAATATGCAACTCTGTATGGCTTTATACCAATATAGTGAATGCAGAAATAGTTGGTATCTTACCTGAGCAGCTCACACCTATGTGGATCCCTTCCGTTATACACAGTTTTCTTCAGTATACTGCTTACATGAAGAGGCAACCAACACAGGGCAAAGATCACCACCAGACAAAACACTGTCTTGGCCACTTCTCTCCTCTGAAACAAAATAAAAAAATATATATATGACGTACTGTAGTATTATAGTCGTGCATTCAGTCAACAGGCTTTAAATAAGGAGGTCCGTAAGTTAAAACCAGTGTTTGGTATGATCTTCACTGCTCCCACACTCCTTTTGGAAGATGTTTTAGCCCTTCATGGACAGTTTACCGGGGGAATGGGACTGAGCTGCAGTACTAGGCACAGCCACAATCCTATGTATGGTGCCGCATCGGAGTCCGGGTTTATTTAGATAAGCGTATTTTGCATCCGTGTTTTCAGCGGACTGCACACAGACAGCAAACTGATCCATTATAGTCAGTGAGGCTATTCACATAAAAAAAAAAATTGCAGCATGCATTACTTTCCTCCACTTTGTCATCCATGTGCAGTCAGTTTTTTATGGATCTATTGCTAAGAGACGCTGGGGGGTGGGAAAGTGGTCCACTTTCCGTTTTTTTTTTGGGATGAGAAAAACGGTTGACATACGGAAGTAAAAAGACAAACACATGGAATGTAGATGGACGAACACAGACGCGAAATGGACATGATCATCTGAATAAGCCCTTACGTGAACTTATTTCTCATCCGTGTGCTATCCCTTTTAACAAAGGACTGCACACTGGCCTAAACAAGTCAATGGGGCTATTCACACATCCATTTCCGTGTTCCTGTTTTTCATGGATCCGTTTGCCAAAGACATGCAGAAAAAAAAGAAAAGTGAAAGCATAAAGTTCTTCCAGAGGAGAAAAACGGACGAGAAAAACAGATGATGACACACGGACCCAACACGGCTTCAATCTGAAAAGGAATTGTCTTCCCGAGACAACCTCTTAAAAAATTAACTTCACATCTAAAAAACTTCACGCCACCCCCCACCTGGTATGTTGGAAAACCGGGTAGCTTTACCTGTTTCATGTGGTCGTTAAGTGCAATCCTCATCCCGTTCTTTATGCTTAACATCTCACTGGACATCAAGGTGTAGAAGACTCCGGTGCAGGCCAGGGGCAAACAAAAGTAGAATCCAAAAAGCCACCAGACCTTCACTTCTTGATAGAACTAGAGCACAAAGATATTATGATATTAGTACGTGTTTAATTAAAACTTGGTTTACTTTTTTGTATACGTTTTAAAAAAAAATGTATATCTTTTTTTAATGCTTCCTATCTTTTGAGAGTATAGAAAAAAAAAATGCATGGAATTTTTTTGTACAGTCAGTAACTGTTTTCATTTTTTGGTGTCCGTAGATGTGACTATAAATCTGTTGATCCAGGAGCAGACACAGGCGGCATAGGACCGCTGTAAAAGACAATACACAGGCCGCTTACTCTGGAATAGCTGAAAGAGCTTGTGTCACTCTAAGGGCCAGTTCACACACAGTCTTTTGACACGGTTTTTGACGTGGAAAACGCGTCAAAAAAAACGGCAGAAAATGCCTCCCATTGATTTCAATGGGAGGCGGAGGCGTTTTTTCCCCACGAGTGGAAAATCCGTCTCATGGGAAAAAGAAGCGACATGCCCTATCTTCGGGCTTTTACGTCTCTAACCTCCCATTGACATCAATGGGAGGCAAAGAAAGCGAATTTCGCTGCGTTATTTGCCCGCGGCGCTCATTGGCTGTGGGCGAAAAACGCAGCGAAAATCGGCGTGCAGGCAGAGCAAAGTCTGCCTCAAAATTCAAAATGGAATTTTGACGCAGGTTTTCCGCCTGCAAAAAACTCAGTGTGAACCCAGCCTTCAGACGAATGTAGCCAACATCGGACAAGAAAAATTGCAGTTTCTCACGTCAAGGGTTCATCAGTGCGGGACGCGTTATCACGCATCCCCCATAGACCAGAGTCCTATTTTTTCATGGACCCTTCACACGCTCCGTTGAAACAACGGTCGTGTGAACGGCCTCATTGAAGTACATGAGTCCATGTGACGGCCGTTGTTTTATCTGCCATCACACGGACTACATATATATGCTCGTCTGAATGAGCCCTAACAATCCAGGAGCTCTTGTAAGCCATGACATTCATTTCCTCAGTTCCTTACATGCAATCTGACAGTAGGAAACTGCTTTTAAGATGACAATAGGCCCCCTTGACTACTGGGCCCCTATACAACTGCCAAGGTTGCATATTAGGAATGTCCACCCTGTGTTGCTGCAACCAATAACTAAATGAATGGAAAAATATCTGATGCGTTTACTATGATAAAACAAATATGGGAAAATGGTTCCAATTGATGTAAAGTATCATGTAAAATCAAATATCTAATGACGGATTTGTAGAGCACTAGTGGCGGTATGTTCAGTTCTCTGATGTGTGCCATCCCCTGCACTGTATACAAATCTGGGAAGTCTGGGACTTATAGGGGTCTTCCAGCTTTATGCATGTAAAGCATCTTTAATGTATGCAAACTTACGCAACTTTCTAATATACTTTGCATCTAAATTCCTCACCATTTTCAATATCCCTGCTTGCTGTCAGTGAAATGAAAGCTTTTCTGACCATGTCCAACTGACACAGGACTTGCTTTCTCCAATCCCCCTGTCCCCCGTCTGGTTAGCCGAACGGCATATAGAAGTAGACCAAATAGAAAGGTGGCCACGAATGTGCACAACACTCTCCATTGAATATTATAGGAATTAAGGAATCAGCCACACAAGCATGCTCTGTAACACCCATAGACCATTTGGTCTCCTCCTATATGCTCAGACAAAATAGAGACGAAGCAGCACTTCCAAAATACATAGGGATTTATTCACCCACCAGTGCGACGTTTCAGTCCAGTTGGACCTTTCTCAAGCTTGAGAAAGGTCCGACTGGACATAAACGTCGCACTGGTGGGTGAATAAATCCCTATGTATTTTGGAAGTGCTGCCTCGTCTCTATTTTGTCTGTGGATACCTGTTGTGGGACTTTGGGTGGGTCCCTCTGAGGCTTGCACCCAGCATTTTTACATCTTTCTCCGGTGCTGTGACAACCACATTTTTTTCCTCCTATATGCTGCCTCAGCTTGCTTATTTGGGGAACATTGGACTCCCATACTCCTGATAGATGGGGTCCCAGAAAATATTTATGACATATCCTGTGGATAAATTTCTGAAGTGGGAAACCCTTGAAGGGAATCTGAACATCTAATATTGAAAATAACAAGGATTTGAAAAGCAAAGATTGTATACATAAAACGGTAAAAAAGAAAGACGCAGAAGTAGGAATATTAAGATATAACAGAAATAGGCTATCTGGGCTATTTACCGTCATGAAACTTGACGACTGCTCCAGTGGCAACATGCACACCAGCATGGTTTGCTCTCTAAATTCCAACTTGACCAAGTCAAAGGCAACGGCTTCTGGAACTGCCAAAAGGATGGCTATTGCCCAGATCAGTGTGAGTTCTATGGCCTTCCACAATGGAATTCCAATGCCCTGAATTCGATTCCAGGAGGCCACTGCTCGATATCTGTAACAAGATGAGTTATGATGTAAGTGTAGTTTTTTTAATGTATGTATCTAAATGACACAATTTAGGATCAAAATAAGATAAGTAAAGAATGTATTCAGAGGTTAATCGAAAGTTTAAAGTGTATGTTTACCTTTAAACACTAATTTATAGTTAAAGGGAACCTGTCATCGGCCCAAAAAACTTCAGCTGACATAGGTGCCTCACAGATTCTTCCGCTTTTTATTTTTTTCTTCTAGCTCCCACTGTTGCTGAGATATCAGTGCCCTTAGTTCTGGTGTCTGATATGCAAATGAGACCTTTGACTGTCAAGTGGGTGGGGTAATACCTGTCACTTGATAAGAGGTAACCGCCCACTTGACGGTCAAAGGCAGCATTTGCATATCAGACACCTGAAATAACGGCCCCGATATCTTAGGAACGGTGGGGGCTAGAAGAAAAAAAATAAAAAGCATCAGAATCTGTGAGGGGCCTGCAATTTAACTGATATGTCAACTGCAGTTTTTTGGGCAGGTGACAGATCCTCTTTAACATATAGAATTAAAGTACATGAAAAGCTGAGTAACATTGTAAATACAATGGGGGGATTTATCAAACGTTCTGCACCAGTTTCCTGAAGTATATAAGCTGCAAAGTCACAATTTGCGCAAACAAAAATTAACTTCTCAAAGTCTCACTCATGACGCTTTATTTTAAAATGGGCGGAGCTTAGCTGAAGCTACGGGTCACCCGTAGCATGACAAACACTAACAACAAGTGCTTGCCTGTTTCCAATGACAGCCTGTAAAATTTTGAATACAGCTCTGGGATATAATACAGGCTGTAACTCAGGTTCAGTAAGATAAGTAATGCAATGCATTTAGAAAGTTACTTAACTATTTATGAATTCGTAGATATCTATGTAGAAAATGTATTATGGTGTTTAAAATTGAAACCTGGCAACGGGGATTATGAGATGGCCTGATCATGTTGTATGAGTTCTGGATCCTAATAATTTTATAACTTGTACTGATTTTCACTTATTTCGCCACTTATTTTCACGTCCTTTGGCCACACAGGCCATATAAATGGAAACAATGGTATCCTAGCCTTGACAGAAGACTTTATTAGTAAAGGAGTCTGAAAGTGGCAACTTGGCACTGAATTAAAAACGACATTTTCTAAAATTATAACATTTGCGGTATTTAGAAATATATAATGGATGGAGTTGTCATTATTATTATTATTATTATTATTATTATTATTATTATTATTATTATTATTATTATTATTATTATAATAAAGCAGTAGATCATGACCATGTAGAAGTTGATTAGATGTAGAAGAATTAGATGGCTGGAGCTTTACCTGTCTATGCTGAGAGCACAAAGACTGAGCACTGTGACTCCAACAGATGCCTTCTGGATAAAGGGAAAAAGCTTGCACACATATGCTCCGAACGGCCAGTTCTCCGCTAGCAGCTGCAAGTACACATAGGATTATTAGTCTTTTTAATAAGGATATATTCACTTTACTTTAACATATATTTATTACTAATTAAATAGACAACCATAGCATCACCTTGTTGAATGTCAGTAATGTCTCTGCACTTCTATGCCACTAGAGCGGTGGATCTATAGACTGTGGTTATCACAGTGTTGGCAGTGCCCTGGACTAAATCCATGGACTAAATCCATCTCTACATCTAATATATGAATTTCGAGGGGACAATTAAAGGGGTGGTCTCATCAGAGAAAACTCCTTTCAGAATACGGCCCGTGGGTCGATCAGATAATTGCCCTGGGTCCCACTCCCGGCACCCCTGGCAAACAGCTGATTTTGAATACAGAGGCCCCAGTCGGCCAAGCATTTACCCTGAAGCGGCCACTGCAGGTGAAATGTAGTATTATGTGGGTTTGGAATGGCTGTATTTGTAATACAAAGACAGCGCGAATCCACCAGATCAGAAGCCGCTTGTTCAGAGAGTCTCTCTGTTCTGGATCATAGAGGGGGTCCTGAGCGGGGGCCCCCGATTGAGATGTCCATATGCTCTAAAAGGGCACCTCGACAGGGGTTGTCTTCATGAAACAACCCCTTTAACTAATGAAACAAAATAGTTTTGTGTCACAGTCTAGAGGAGCCCACATGGGTAGGGGTCAGATTGTCAGACAAGTATCTTCGCCAGCTTTCTGGAGGAGGATAGACTGAGGAATATATCCAGACTTCCTGTCATCTGATCCAGCTTCAGATCTATGTACTGAACCCAAGTACCTAATACAATGCTTACCGAAGACATTATAAAGTGTAGGGGCATATGAAGGAAGATTATAAATGATTAGATGCTTATCAAACCACCCAGAACCGAAGGACCTGGTCTTTGTTTCTTCTTCCTCACCCTTCCCATCCCCCTTGTCTGTAACACTGGAGTTCCTTTTGTAGAGAGGGGGGGGGGGAGGGTCCTGCACAGGTTCTCCCCACCCAGTAGCAGAGAGAATAGAACCAACCAGAGCTGGGCACCCATCTATCCAAAGCCCCTATAGCACTTTTGTTGTCTGCCTCTATTGCATGTACACCCTTGAAATCACTTGAGATGGAATCCCAACCAAATGGCATACGTGCTCCAAAAGCAGAATTCTGAAAACACTTGAAAGTTTCCTTAGGGGCTTATTCAGATGTATTTCAATGGGGCCATTCACACGACCGACCGTTATTTCAACGGACCATTGTTTCAACGGAGCTTGTGAAGGGTCCGTGAAAAAATAGGACATGTCCTATTTCCTTACGTTTTCACGCATCCCTTCATAGACTCTAGTCTATGGAGAATGCGTGATAACGTGTCCTGCACAGGTGCACCTCGGACGTGATAAACTGCAGTTTTTCATGTCTGAGGTAGGCCACATTTGTGTGAATGTAGCCTAACTCTCATTTATTGGAATGGAAAGGTGAAAGTTTTGCGTACTATATGCAATTAAATACTTTTAACTCGCTTGACCGAGTAGATGACCCGAAAAGGTCCATGTACAACTGAATTGATCTTTGAATGTCCGATCAGGGGGCATTTACTGGGTGTAGATGTACCCGGAAAATGTTTCTTAGGAACTCAAACACTTTAGTTGGTCTGATCTTGGGGGCCATGACTCTTGCACATCGGTACAAGTTGCTCTTCGGATCAGATGCATCCATAGCTATGTCTATAGATATATCTCCATAGAATAATATGTTAAAATAATGTCCCTTCAACTGTGGCCCCTCCAACCAGCCCTCTGGGATTATTGAACCCGTTTAGTGCCAGTTTAGGCGTGAATGTGTACGATAGACATAAATGTGACAACAGTTTTTTTTAAAATAATCCTACAAATTTAACATCATCAATGATTATTTTAAAACGATATGAACAAACCTTATAAATATTGATGGGAATAGCGATAAGGATGTAGAACAGGTCACCCAGTGCCAGGCTGGCAATAAGGACGTTGGGTCCATTTCTCATGCATTTATTCTTGTATATGATTCTTAAAAGTGTGGAATTTCCTACAATCCCCACCAGAAAAATTGCACAGGATAGTATTGTTGTGACATATTTGAAAGCGTGCTTAATTTTGGAGCGGAATAGACAAGGAGGTGGGGGTTGAAGTGGCATTTTTCCATAGTTTTCTTTTGAGACATTGCCAGTATCATTTTGTAGCTTTGTGTCCAGCTGCACAATGTGGCCAGCTTGTTCCTGTTTTAATGTCTGTGACAGTTCAGAAATATCCTCAAGAGACAGTGGTGTCGGTGAATATTGACAGGAAACACCAACAAGTAGGCATAGAATCCAAACCGCAAATGCACCAGGAGGCATAGCGTATACTGGCAGCTGTAATGTTAGACAGATCTTCCGATTCCTGTTAATGTCTCTTTGACATTAATAATCTGTAGAGAAAAAAAATACATTGACATAAAATAATCCCATTATAAATGAATACATAAATATGTAGGCACTAGAATAAAAAGCTGTATAATATGTTTAAGAACAACTTAAAGAGGTTGTGCGGAAGGGTTAGATCATAGGGTTTCCCGCAGCTTAGGCCACTAGTGATCAGCTTTACTATGTTGGGGACCCCAGCAGCAACTGTTCAATTCCCCTATGGCGCCACCGCAGGGGAAATGAACATTACACAGTTCCTACTTAAAACAATGGCCCACCCTTGTAATGCACAGACATGCTGGGTCCTCCATGGTAAGACAAACTCTTTGTAGCTACTTTATACTCTGGCTAATAGACCAGGGTCCCGTGCGTCGGACCTAACCCATGGACAGGTGTGGTACTGTTTTTTTAGAATAAAGCAACCATGTTTTCTGATCCAGGACAAATGTTTTAAGTACACATAAATAAATCTAGAATAAAAAGGAAAGCAGAGCTTCAACTCAATGTAATAAATGACTTCCAACAGAGTAGAACATAGTCATGGACTATCGGTTGGCTGGGTTAGATTTTTCAAGAGATTTGCTTACTTCTTTCCCCCAAAATAAGCCAAACCCAGGGCCTTCTGCCACGCTCAACCCTTCAAGCTCCATGAACTAAATGTAAGCTGCGGAAGCCAGAATGTGCATATTAGTCGTGGATATTTCCAAAAAGCATCTTGTTCATCCTCCCAAGCCTTAGGGTATGTTCACACGGTTAACAAAAAATGGCTGTAAAATACGGAGCTATTTGCAAGGGAAAACAGCCTGTGATTTACAGCCGTTTTTTATGCATGAAACGTTTTTTCATGCGTTCTTTGCGGCCATTTTTGGAGTTGTTTTTCTATTGATCCAATGAAAAACGGCTCCAAAAACGGCTCAAGAAGTGACATGTACTTCTTTTTTATGAGACGGTTTTTTACGCACCGTTTTTAAAAACAGCCGCATAAAAAATGCCCCATGGGAACAGTACGCCGTTTTTCTCATTGAAATCAATGGGCAGATGTTTGGAGGCGTTCAGCCCCCGTATTTTTAACCATTTTTCGGGGCATTTACGGCTCAAAAAAAAAACGGCTGAAACTAAGCCGTGTGAACATACCCTTACACTCTTCCTATATTTTTGTAGTCCTTTCAGATTACTTGATGGGGAAATGCAAGCTCGGCAAATGTGTAATTTCAAAAGGTTTAAAGGGTAATTCAACTTTTAAAAAACATTTGACAGGTCAGAAGTTTTGATAAGTGGAGGTCCGAGCACTGAGAGACCCCCACAGATCGCTAAAACAAAGTAGCAGAAGTGCTCGGATGTGCCCTGTGCAGCTTCGTTTATGATCGGCTTTCCTCAGAAAACTGAGAGACGGTGTCCGGACTCATAGACTTTCTGTTGAGCCTGTACACCGCTCCAAGGAAAGCTGCCGCTTCGTTTTAGCGATCGGTGGGGGTCTCAGTGCTCAGACTCAGGAACTTTGTTGTTCATGTGATTAAGACTGATTTAGCTTAAAAGGTAACTAAACTTTTAAAAAACTTTTGAAATGTCATAGTGACAGGTCAGAAGTTCTTATCTGTGGGGGTCTGAGCACTTAGACCCCCACCGATCGCTAAAACGAAGCGGCAGCTTTCCTTGGAGCGGTGTACAGGCTCAATAGAAAGTCTATGAGTCCGGACACCGTCTCTCAGTTTTCTGAGGAAAGCCGATCAGAAACGAAGCTGCACAGGGCACATCCGAGCACTTCTGCCACTCTGTTTTAGCGATCTGTGGGGGTCTCTCAGTGCTCGGACCTCCACTTACCAAAACTTCTGACCTGTCACTATGACATTTCAAAAGTTTTTTAAAAGTTTAGTTACCTTTTAAGATAAATCAGTCTTAATCACATGAACCACAAAGTTCCCCTATCTACTGGTCATAAAGTGCTTTTGACAATCAGCATACAAGTAAAGTTTTGTCCTTGAATGCGCATTGTTTTATTGTCCAAGGTCATGAGTGCCCTGTTTTTCCTGAGGCTTTTCTCATGTAGTGACTAGTGAAGCCAAGCTTTGATGACCTATGGTAAGCAGCCAGTAAACCATGATATGAATAGGCCTTTCTGAACAACAGTACAACAAGAGCATTGAGTACAATTTTGATTTGAGACATGAGCAAAACATGCCCTAAGGTGGTTACACTATATTACCAAGTGTAAATCAGATTAGGCCAGTATAATGAACTGCATTTAGTAGACTGCTCATTGTTTCTGGAAAATTATGAAAAGACAAAACTTGGGTGTAGGTCTGAAAATAAATGATCATGATGCTTATTATAAGGGGTGCACATAAGGAGAAACAAAAAGATCAAAGTTCCTGCAGATGTTCAGGGTTGTCGACATGCAATTAGATTCAGTTATCAAAGTCCTTTTAAGTATTAGAAAATGTCTATATGTATTCTTCAGTATGTGGTGATATAGTATTTATGGCTGACTGATATATACTAACTGATCCAAGGGCATGGAGTGAGACACCCTCGTTGAGGGTTCAGTTTTGCCCGCCTCTGGTTTGCCATATAGAATTATTGTCAGTGACAGACCATGCTCATAAGTGCCCCTTCTCTCTTCGACAAACCCCAGAACCTGCACTTAAGTGACATTTCATTTTTTGCCGACCAGCAAATCATCATCAATCTATAGTCCTGGAAGCCAAAACCACAGCCAGGACCTGCGTTGCCATGCCCTGATGTTCCCTATTTAATAGGGAAAAAACAGCTGTTAAATTAGGGAACTCCACCGTAGATTATAATGCTCAGTTAACCTATAATATGCTGACGTGGAAATATTTTGCACTATAAACATTTCAGCTGGGGAGAAGGGCATAGGCTTAGTATGGAAGAGCCATTCTCCCCTTAGGTTTAAATAGAATGTCTACCCTTAACCAATATTTTTTTTTTTTAGTCTTACTAGGTTCAAATTGCTGTATTGAATAATTTCATTACATATATTTATAGTGGTTGGAGTTTTTTTTTCTATTGCATTGATCTAAATCTCGTGCACAGACATTCAAAATTGGTAGTCCACTTTCTGCAAATTAATGTTGTTTTTTGTAAAATTTAAACCTCTAACATTTTCCAATATACTTTCTGTATCAATTCCTCACGGTTTTCAAGATCTCTGCTTGTTGTTTTTCAGTAGGAACATTTATTGTTTACTTCCAGTGGATACAATCCTGTCCATGGTCATGTGATTGACACACAGGTGCTGGCATCGTTAAAAGACACAGCTCTGATACACATACTGTAACGAGTCGTGCACCTGTGTGATCATCACATGACTATGGATAGAATTATATCCACTGGAAGCAGAGATCTTGTAAACTGTGAGGAATCAATACAGAAAGTATACTGGAAAATTGTATAACCTTTAAAGTCTGTCTACCTGCAGCCAACACTAGGGGGAGCTTTGGAGTTTACTGCATACTGGTAAAACATTAAGCCCAATAATAAAATAATATGCAATAAACACCAAAGCTCCCTTAGTGGCGACTGCGGGCGGTAGCTCTGAATCAGAAAACCAGAGCTCCGATCCCTATAAATATATATAACAAAATTAATCAGCATAGAATATTGAAGCGAAAAAAATTGCGTTAAAATGTAGAAATTTACTTGAAGGTCTGCTAGGAATTATCGGCTAGTCCTTGGGTGCTTTTTTCTAGATACTGTTCTGAGTTATAAGAGGCTGTGAGTACTTAACTATACATACATTTGATGGTATGGACAGAATAGGATAGCAAGCTAAAAATTACACAGGGAGGCAAAAAAGTCCTCTTTAGGAAAGTAATTTTGATGTGTGGATATGTAATTGCTTCATATTAGAAGGGAAAAGAATGTATATATAGACAGATATATGTCAGAATCTGACACTGGTATAGGGCTATGCACTGGCACCTGCACTCAGTCTCTTTTGACCGACTGAATTTATTTGATACTCATCCATTTCCCTTATGAAACACAGTGTTTGGACGCATGAACTCCAAGCAACACCACAACCCCTTACTTTGCACAAGTTTTGCACCTGTATCTTTGTCTCGCAATTCTATATGAATGAGTAAAATAATCACAAAACTACTATCATTTCCAGAAATGGATCTCCAGTTTTATCATCTTACAGGTTATTTAGACTTATCAGAAAATGACCTTGGGTGCAGGTCCGAGAAATGGGACGCATATCAATGCCCTGAACAAAGGTGAACGGCAGCACCCCATTGATTCTGCTGACCTCTGACTTGCAACTCTCATTCTTTTTTAAATAAATGAGTTTTCACTCGTGGCCATTCCTAAAATGCATTAATCAAATACGCTAAAAGAAATGCAAGGACCTTCGGAGTAAAGGGTCTGACAGTATTATTTGGACACTGTGTGGTCATAAGCGGGCGTCAATAGAAGGGTCTTCTTTTGGTACCGTTCATCCTAAGGCTCTGATTAAAAAACAAAAGTTTTATCCTAATTTAAATAAAAGAGGAGTTAGACTGAAAAGGAAACAACCCTAATCACAGATTGTACAATAGAGTCCACTGTGTTATACCAGCTGAGAAGCAGAAATCATTTGACATGGTTTGTGGTTAGAAGAAGTGACCAACTATCATCATCAGCTTTTGCTGGTAGCACAAAATAATCAGCCAACACAAACCTCACCCCTTGAGGGTTGTGCATCATTGGAGCCATTGTGCATTAACACTTTAATGTGAAAGCTTGGGCATGGTGAGCAAGAGATGGGTATCACTACAGCGTGAACCACCTAAATATATGTAGAGCAGGCAGTATACCTTGTATACGGGGGCAGCATTCCCCACCAAGGCCGAGCGTTCTTATTTATAATACATACTCCCTATTTCCCTCCAACCTCATCTCCTCTGTACATATGTGGAATATTACAAAGCTGCATAACTTTTCATGATACAGTGATTATGGTTCACATAAAAAAATAATCAGAATCTATAGTCAACTTCCCTCTTGCCCCACTCCTGAATGATCTGGCATCTGTTCTTGCGTTCCGGTCCCCCCGTTTTCCACTCCAAGATGGCTGCCGCAGTTTCAGACTTCTCTATAGAGAGCTTCTTTGCAAGTCTGAGACACACCCTCACCTTCTCCACTTCCTTCCAATGGACCAGTGCTGATGACATTGGCGCCTGTGTCGGCGCTGTCCAACATCATCAATACTGGTCCCTCGGATAGCAGGGGAAGGGGTGTGGTTATTTCTCTTCATAGCGAAGTCTGAGACTGCGGTAACCGTCCTGGAGAGCAGAAAATGGGGAACAGATCGGAGCACCTAGGCTGGATCATTCAGGGGGGGGGGACAGCAGGTAATCTGACAATACATTTCCATTATATAGTAAATTTTTTGGGGGGGACTGGAGGGTCTATAAATTCTGTCCCTTCTCTACCAAATTTTCGCCCTAGGCGGGTGCCTACTCTGCCTTCCAATTGTCCAGACCTTGCCCAAACCCTGCAGTTCTACTAAAACAAATTTACAGTATTATATATTCCTAGTAGGGTAAGGGGTCTAGTTGTTATCTGGAATAAGGACAGGCAAACATGATTATAATTTGCCCATCTGAATGAGGCCCTATTTTGATAGTTTCCCTGAAGTTGTCTGGATTACTCTACTCCCTTCGTTTTTAATAAGGGTTACACTTAACCAAACCAAACTGGTATGTTAATGGAGATATTATTGGTGTTATTTTCCGGCCATCTTTTTGCGGCCAATTATTCTGGGTTCCCATCCAGCTGGACTTGACTGGTTTAGTAGAAAGAAGCAGTAACAGAAATACATTTCCAAATTATCTTACGGATATTATAAGGCATGCTATATAAAAAAATGTCTAAATTCCATTCTGAAGTCCTCGCGAACATCGGGTTCTGGATGTTGTTTATGTAGTACATAGTTTGTTGCTGACTCAAGGGTCCTTATCCTTATGACGCCATGTTCAGTGCTAATTATAATGCTGACATTATCTACATATACTAACAATTTTGCCTTTAAACCCTATTATTTATTATCTGGAGGTTAATTTTAATAATTTGGCGACTTTCGGATGAGATCAAGTCTATTTATCTCTTGAATTGTGGCCTCCAGCAATCATTACAGAAACTTGCCAGAAAATGTAAATGGTGGTGGTCTGTGAGCTTTCATCGCTTTATTGAAGGAGTGCGGAGCTCTATAGAGTACCCAAATCTTTTTTGTTAGACATGACTGGAAAATTCTCATCCTAATGTACCATTGATCTAAGGCCTTGTTCACATCAGTGTTGCCCTTCCATTGAGGGGTTGCATCGGAGGTTTCCATCGGGTTAACCCCTCAACGGATTGATCTCAATGGTGACGGAAACTTTGCTAATGGCAGTCGACTACACTATTGATTCCGTCAAAACAACGGACCCGTTCACAACGGTGACAAATGGAAATCATTAGTAAAGATTCCGTCACTATTGAGATCAATGGTGATGCAAACGGAAGGGTAACGCTGATGTGAACAGGCCCTAAGGCAGCGGTCACCAACCTTTTATACCTTGTGAGCCACATTCAATTTTGATTGATAACTTGGAGCCACATTTAAGTAAAAAACATATTAAACGTAGGGAAACAAAATAAATCCAATTTGCAGGTAAATATTTTAGTTAGAAATGTAACACACTGGTATTCTGCCACACAAACTGGCACTTTTCTGGGGATGGGATATGTCTGTAATATTGCTAATGTCATATTGTAGCAAGAGCATATGGTTATAATGCCGGGTTTCTATGGCGAGCCACACAGCAGGGGTTTGTGAGCCACATGTGGCTCTCGAGCCACTGGTTAGGGACCACTGATCTGAGGCCTCATGCACACGAACGTAAAAAATCACCCGTAATTACGGACCACACTTACGGTCCGTAATTACAGGCCCATTCAGTTCTATTGGCCGCATACACTTTTCCGTATCGCTACAGATGGGTGCCCGTGCCGTAGAACTGTGCCGGGAATTATGGAGCATGTCCGTTTTATGGTGTTTTACGGGTCGTGCTCCCATGCTTTGTATGGGAGCACTGCCCGAAAATGCGTGCGGCCGTCAGCAGCCGGCCGTGCCTGCAATTGCGGGCCGTGATTACGGCCATGGCCGTGTGCATGGGGCCTGAGGGAATGCTTCATGACAATTCAGGAGTGATCCTTTAATTATTTGATAAAAAAGCCATAATGTTATTATCCCAAGGAGCAGCAGTAGAGCAGCTCAAGATTTACGAGCATCAAAGACGCCTCGCATAATGCGAGGAGGAGCTTTTACGTCTGAAACGAGGCAGCTGTTTTCTCCTGAAAACAGTCTGTCTTTTCAGACGTAAAAGCCTCTCATCGTGTGCACATACCCTAAGGTGTAGCAGGGCTGAGCTCACAAGTTATCACAATCACCAGAAATGTAGACCAGCGTGATTTTGCAAATTCAGCTCTGCTGCATCTGTAGGCTTTAAATTTCTCCCCAGCAATGCACTAGAATCCATCAAACCAATGTGGTCGGAGCCACTTTGTACTAAAGAACAGTAGAAAAGACTTCTTTGTCCAATGACAAATTTTTTATACTACAAACATATATGCAACATTTTAGCAGCAGAGTTTACTACTTTTCAAACCAGTTATAAATAGCAGATCTACAATTAGAAATATCGAATCCAGCGCGAGTTCATGAATAAAAGAAAAAAAAAATAGGGCATTGGGTACTTTTGGCTTTTTCCGGAATTGTTTGCTGGAATCATTTATAGCTTTGTAAATTAGATGTTCTATATTTTATCTGACAGCCGCACATAGCCCTTCATGGCTGCAGGCAGTGAAATCTTGCTGCGTCTGCATCACACAAGGGATCATTCCACTTGTCCATGAATAATGTCCTTCTCTCCCCCAGTACAAAGCAGCGACTGTGTGACTTTAATTCTTTGGCCTCCCCAGTCTTTTGGTTATCAAAGTTTGGTAGTAAATTTTGGATTTACTACTTTTAAATTAAAAAATACAAACCTTCAAAGGACCCGATACTTTCCACACAGAATGTTTTTTTTTCATTCAGATGAAAATACAAAATTCCTAATTTTCAAAATGTTAAAAGTAGATTCGACATTAAATTTAGTTATTTTGTGGCTGCATCATTATCCAGAGTTTTCTTTCTATTACTACAGTAATCTTAAAAACACACTTGGATCCTGGGACCATTTCCCCCAAAAATTTAAATTCTGGAGATACCCTGGGTTCACACATCGTATACATGTTTTGAAATTTCCGCATTGCAATTCAGCAACAAAGTACAGTACGATGTTAGTGGATTGGGTTTAAACTGCATTCACTCACAGCGTAAAAAATCCACAGTTAATTCTAGGCTTGCTGCAGATTTTTTTCAGATGCGCAGCATGCCTTATTTGTTGCGGAAATGCCGCTGATTTTCACCGTAGATTTCATTCATTGCAATACAGTAAAATCTGCGGCTAAATTTGCAACAAAAACAACAACGAAATCCGCATATAACACACTCCACTTCACACCACACTTCATTGCAGATCTTGGTACAGATCTTTAGACCAGTTCTACAGCGTAAATTGTTTCTAAGGGCGGATTTACACGAGCGGGTGCGTTTTGCGTGCGCAAAAAATGCAGTGTTTTGCGCGTGCAGAAGGTACTTAACAGCTCCGTGTGTTATCACCATATCGATGCGCGGCTGCGTGATTTTCGCGCAGCCGCCATCATTATGACACTCTGGATGTTTGTAAACAGAAAAGCACGTGGTGCTTTTCTGTTTTCAATCATACTTTTCACTGCTGTTGCGTGAATCACGCGCGTCCCACGGAAGTGCTTCTGTGTGGTGCGAGTGATTTTCACGCACCCATTGACCTGTCGTGAGTTTTACGCAGCGGACTCAAGCTGCGCAAAAATCACTGACAGTCTGCACTGCCCCATAGACTAGCATAGGTCTGTGCGACACGCGTGAAAAACACGCGGGTGGCACGGACGTATATCACGCTCGTGTAAATGCGCCCTAAATGTGTGAACCTAGCTATAAGGCTAGGTTCACAAATTGCGATTTGTTGCGGATTTTGGTGCAGATTTTTGAGTAGAAGCCAGAAGTGGATTAGAAAGGAATGACAAATATAAAAAAAGAACTTCCCCTTCCTTCTAGATCTCCTTCTAGCTTTGGTTAAAAAATCTGCAACAAATCGCGATCTGTGGACACAGCCTAAAGAGTCAGAAAACATGATTACAGTACGGGTCAGTTGTCGCGCAGCGAGTCAGTGACACCTAGCGTCATAGATAACTATGATGCTAGGAGCCCGGCTCCCTGCACTGTGTTTGGTCCGGGAAATGCGGCCGACATACGGACCATATATCACGGACCAAAGACGCTCGTGTGTGAGGCTCCTTACATTTTACACTGTTAAATTAATTCTAATGGTCATTATGGTCATGTGGATATCTAAAAGGTGTCGTTTTTTTTATAATGTGATGTATGCGCAAGAAAATGTATTTTATACTAAATAATTGCGTTTTTTTTAATTATAAAAAAAAAAGTGTGGACTTCTTTATTAAATTTTTCTTAATCCCTTAAGGGATTACTATTTTAAATTCTACTCCTGTATGCTAATACGTTATGATCTGTGTCACTATGAGGCTTGGCTCACATTGTGCGTTTTTGTTGCGTTTTTGAAATGCTAAAAAAAAAAAAACGCATCTAAAATACCCATGCGGTTTTACAAAGTGTTTTATCTGTAATCTGTTTTTTACTTTACTAGTCATAGGCATACAGCTGAAACAGTTTGTAAAACGCATGGGTATTTAAAAAAATGCATGCACGCAACAAAAACACTAAGGGTATGTTAACACGACCTATTTTCTGACCTTTTTCAAGCAGTAAACACCCAAAAAAACTGCTAAAAATGCGGGGCTGAACGTCTCCAAACATCTGCCCATTGATTTCAATGGGAAAAACGACGTTCCGTTCCTACGGTTTTAAAAGCGGCCGTGTAAAACAAGCCTAGTAAAAAAAAGTGCATGTCACTTCTTGAGCCATTTTTGGAGCTGTTTTCCATTGACTCAATAGAAAAACATCTACAAAAATGGGCGTAAAAAAACACTAGTTGCTTAAAAAACGGCTGAAAATCAGGGCTGTTTTCCCTTGAAAACAGCTCCGTATTTACAGCCGTTTCTTTGTTAAGCGTGTGAACATAGGTTAAATGTGAACCCAGCCTGACACAAGCTGTTGTTTGGCCAACATTTATTCTGCCATAACAGCAGGCTCATGAAAGTCAGCCCTGAGGTCTTTCTAGGACCCTACGGCTGACTGCACAGGTGTTCCCCAGTCCCCAATCGTTTCACCGAGAAACCTGGTGACCCAATTGAAACGGGAGTCCCTTTAATCATGCTGCGGTCTCTCTTGACCATTGCGTTTAATGGCCGGGGCGGCAGCAGGAGCTTGGCTATCATTAGACGCCAAAGCATCCGCTTTAGGATGGCATGGCACACTCGTGCAGGGATTATTCTACAGCGGCGTAAAAACATGGAAATAAGGCCCCATAACAGCTACTGTAAAAACACGTAAAGATGTTCATAATTGGTTAGACTTGTAGGTACTAAGAGCATCCATGGTGCAGCCCCAGAATTGAGTTCGCATAAGTTGTATATTGTGCCAAATGAATTGGACATATGAGGATCTCTGTTTGTAAGCGGCTTTAGGCCAATCACTCTTATCTATTTTTTTTAGGTTAGCGAGGTTTGAAAAGAACAATACCCAGCCTGATATTACAGCCGTATATAGTGTATTGTGGAGGTAACAAGAGATTCTGATGTTCTTCAGCAATCAATATGATACAAGGAGATTTTCCAACATATATCACAAAAAAAATGGTAAACCAATGGCCCTCTACCAGATTACCAACAATGAAACACTAAAACTAGTAATCCAAAAACATAACTTTTAATAGCAAAGGTTAAAAGGTAAAAAGATGCATAACTCAACAGAAGTGAAAGAAAAAGTAGTCTTACCAGCTTTGGGTTTGTTTTTTGTTTTTTACCTTGGAGAGGTCAATTTGGGTTCATAGATAGCCAGTTGATAGGGAATTTGAAGTATAAGTCAAATCTAAATCTGACACTCGTCCTCTCCTTTTAATTTTCCAAAAAGAGCACCTGTTTTGACGAAGGCAGCCTCAGAATCCCTAGCAAATCTCTACTTATCACCAATACACAGTATTTCCAATGTCCCAAAGGGTTTACTCCATAAGTTTAACAGATTCATCAGGGGTCTTCACACTTAAAGTCCTAATGATCAAACTGTGGTATCTAAAATGGAGAAATAGGGTCTTCAATAGCTATAGGTACTGCCGTGTAGGTGGTGGGATTGGTATTTACGGCCCATACCGGCTGTAATGTCTTTTAAACTTTAATTGGTAATGTCAGAGATTTTCCACCATATTGAAAAATATATATTTTTATTAACCTATCCATTGACCATTCGTTGACCATTATGGAGTCCAGTGATGAACAGATGTCTCAACTATTGGTGTCGGTGAGACATCAAAGTGTTCATGACACCATAAACAGCAAGGATACATTTGAAGGAAGAGAATTAAAAATAATATGATTAGTGCTGGGTGCCAAATGCCTTTTTATTTGCAGTACACAATGTGGTGGGAAATTTGTATGAAAATTAACATTTTCAGCATGGATCCCTTGTGCTATAGTAAGTCACAGTCCAGGGATTCTATTTCTTCAAGGATACATGGTTATTTTCTCAATGAAGACATAGATAAGACAAGGTTAGAAGATTTAGGACAAGGAGGAAACACTAGAGAACAGAGATCTTACTCGGATGTTTCCATAGCTCCCATTCACTTCAATGAAAACACAAATGACGGACATGCCCCAACTTAGAATTTCAAATGAATCGGACAGAAAAATCCTCATATCAATTGGAGGCATATGGTGGCACCGTTTGGGCCTACAGACTCCTATGGGTGCCGTATTACGGCTCTGAAAGGAGCTGTAATATGGCTTTGTGCAAAAGCCTACTTCATAGTGATAAGTAGCTCACATGAGACGAAACCTTTGAATGATAATATAATATAAACAGATACTTTGGTGTTTTTTTATTATGAGATTGTTACTGAATTTACTTTATCATATTTTGTAGCAATTTTGTAACTTGATTAATGCAGAAGTGAAACAGAAGTAGGTCGCCGAATGAGATTTATAGAACTATAACATGTCTCAGAACTGATTGGATTCTATCGACTACACGTCCACGTTGGTTTTTACTAGTCTTATAATGGGGCATCTTGAAGATTTGTATAAAAGCAGTGGTGCTGCCGACAGCAACCAGTATTTTCTAAAGCAGGTTAAAAAATGAAAGCAGTGATATGATTGGATGCTATGGCACCACCACTCCAGTTTTACATAAATGATGCACAATGGGCCTCATTTATTAAAATTGTCTGAGGGCACCAGTGGTTTTGTTGCCCGTAGTGACCAATCAGAGGCTACTTCCATTCCTCCAACCAAATGAACTATGGGCAACAAGCAGCAGCATAGCTATAGGTGGTACAGAAGTAATAGTTGCATCTGGGCCTGGTGCCTGAGGAGGCCTTATGGCCGCTCTTTCTCATAAGAAGACTCCAGGGTCATGAAAAGCACATGGTAGGTGGAGGCCCTCTTACTGATTTTGCTTTGGGGCCTAGAAGATTCAAGTTATGTCTCTGGCAACAAGGACACTTTTTATGTAAGACAGTGTTAATACTTGAGGCCCATTGGGGCAGATTTGCTAATAATTTAAATGAGCAGAAAAGAAAGGGAAAAGGGTGCGTGTTAATGAACATTGCCAGGATGACAAGTTAGTTGTGACTGGATATCTATACCCATTTTACTAATACAAATCTCAAAAGTAACTGTACGCCCATGTATTCCATTTTTATAAAGCAATTTTCTGGTAAGACATTGGGGGAGATATATCAAAACTGGTGCAAAGGAAAAGTGAAGTAGTTGCCCATGGCAACCAATCAGATTCCACCTCTTATTTTTCAAAGGTTCTTTGGAAATGAAAGCAGCAACCTGATTGGTTGCCATGGGCAACTACTCAACTATTCCTTTGCCCCAATTTTGATATATCTCCTCTATTGTCTAGATAAACTGCCACAGGCTTCACAAAACCGTGGCCACCATAAAGAGTTGTCATGATCTTTTTTGAACGAATGTCTAATATTTATACGAATATCTATTGCACCATTCCTCATCTCACTATCACACTATGTGTTACCAATCAGATTTTTAAACAAAAATAAATATAGATTGAGAATCTTTTAAAGAAGTTATCCTTTGAGGCCGACCCTTGTCCCCATGTCCTATGAGGAGAAATAGGTGCCATAGAGGGGGTGCCTCACTCAGGTCCCCTTTCTATTAGTTAGAGTGGAGCGCTGATTCAAAGAGTGTCTCTTCCTCTGAACGACTTGTATAAGTTTCCCATGCTATCCAGGCTCCTTTTATGTGCTTTAAAATGCATCGTTTTATTCCTATTCATAAAAAAAAAACCGCAAAAAGCAGATGCCGTTCAGATCTACAAATTTGCTGAGAACAGAACCTGAATTCCCCAACCACAACAAACATTCTGGTCTCGGAAAATCACTGCTAAAATATTAAGAGTGTGGCGCTGTCAAAATACTGTGTACACACTAGTGTGCTTTCCCTTCTATTAGGGCAACATGGGTCAGATAAGTTGGACTTGATCTGTCAAATCCTATTGCTATGCAGCAGATAAGCGGCGCCAGCCACTCATCTGCCCACCTCTAAGAATTTGCAGCTAACAACAACTATGTATGTGTTTTGGCCTTAAAGGGATTGTCTGGCAAATTTAAGGGGTTATGTGGGGACGGAAATGTATTAGTAGTGCACTTACTGCAGTATGTGAATACACTCGCTAATATGCATTCCGGTCCCGCGTCGCGCTGATTATGAGATTTTAATAGATTTTTAAAGCGCTGGCGGGGGACCGGAAGTCTAGTGGCACAGTCTAACTTCATGACGGCACGACTCTTCGTCATGTGACCGGCCCCGCTGTAAGACATGTACAAGCAGTAGCAGTAATACAGTGATTACACAGCGTACAGTGGGGTCGGTCACAGGACGGAAAGTCGCGTCGTGTGGTCATGAAGTTAGACTGTGCCCTACACATCTGGTCCCCCGGCAGCACTGTAAAAATCTATTAAAATATCATAATCAGCACGATGGGGGACAGGAATGTATGTTAGCAGTGTACTCACATACTGCAGTGACTACACTACTAATAATTTTCGGTCCCCACATAACCCCTTTAATGTAATTTTTTGTATATTTAAAAATTATACAATTTTCCAATATACTTTCTATTTTGATTCCTTGCGGTTTTCAGGATCTCTGCTTGTTATTCAGTAGGAACATTCATTGTTTACTTCCAGGTGATAAAATTCTGTCCATCGTCATGTGATGATCACACAGGTGGAGTAGTGTGCATGCTCAACCACCGCTCCATTCATTTCTATGATGCTGCAAAGGAATGGCACGGTAAGCCCGTTCTCGTGATCGGTGGGGGTCCCAGCGGTCGGACCCTCACCTATCACATCTTTATCACCTATCCTGTAGATAGGTGATAAATATTGATGATGGGAAAATCCCTTTAATACAGAAAGTTTATTGGAAAACCGTATAACTTTTAATTCTACAAAAAAAAAATGAATTTGCTTAAAGGACAAACCCTTTAAGATAAGAGAATCACATTTGTCATTACCACATTCCTATATACAAATCTGCTGTAAGAATGACTAAAAAATTATCAGTACAAAATATAATACTTTAGAATATAGCCCAAAAAAAAAAAAAAAAATTATTACGCTAGTACTTTCCTGCTGATTATGCTAACATTTTGATTGCAGTTCAGATCATTGTTAAAAAGAAAAAAAAAGTTGTTAAAAAAGGCGGTATGACCTGTACAGCAATTTTTAAAGACGTCAGTACTTCGCCACGTGCATAGTCCGGGAAGTTAGACTTTAAAATCCCTTTGCCAAGGAATGTTTCACATTTGACTCAAAATAACAGATGAAGCAGAGCTTAGTTTGTAATTTGACACAACTTTAGATATCACATAAGGTTATCTGTGGTTCATAGGACAGCAGATGAACCTACTGGACTATTTATATACATACATACATATACATACATGCATATATTTCTTTATATTCACATATATACACATACTCATGTAGCGGAGCCTAATTCGTCATTGGGCACATCTCATCTTGGTATAATTTGTGTGTCTTTATTTCGCACATCAAAGTTAAAGATTCAAAGAGAGGACAAATTCGGTTCTGCTACTTATCTATATAAATGTTAATATTGCTTGCCAATTTCTTCATAACAGTTTATTTATTTTTTGAATTACAATGACGTTTTCTCATTAGAAATAGCCAGATCAAATGTAAAAAAAAATAATATATAAAATAAAACAAAATAAAAAATTTATTAGTGACCTGTAATTTTTTGTTTCATACCTGATAGCCAGTAGTGTCCGGAGGCCTCATGTATCTTTGTAGTGCATAGATAAGCCAAAAGATACAAAAACATCCACAGAGTCACAAATCCTCTTCATCAGTGTCGGTATAATGGGACGGTGTAATGAGTGCTGCTTTATATGATGCTGTGACTATGACCAGGGACTATATACTGATCTCCAGGCTGTCTATCTGATGTGTGTGGCCACAGCCAATGAGGTATAACAAGGGGGGCAGGACAGTCCCAATACTATGATAAGCACAGAGGGCTTTTCAAAAAAACTAATTGCCTGTCACAAGAGAAATAGAGTGCTCAATGCAGTGAGAACTGTATGCGGGAGGCAGTCGTGGAGTCAATGTTTGATGTTTCTATAGGGACGGTCACCATCCATTATGATAAACTTCAGAAAGTTTTTTGCAAAATAAGTCAATTGGATAAATGTACGTATACAACTATGTGTATAATTAAAGTTCTAGCGTCATTCATCAACTACGCATGGCACCGGCACTCTAGGATTGTACTCGATAGGCAACATTGCCTCTGCTTTTTGTGCTCTGGACCTTGTGATGAACACAGTTGCCATATACAGTACTTCGTGCTGGCTACATTGCTTCCCACAGTATGGCAAACATTAAAATCTCTGTATGTATGTATGTATGTATGTATGTATGTACGTACGTACGTACGTACGGGCTTTTTTATATACCCGTGGTCTGTGTTCCAACCAAATCGAGTTTGCCAAGCACAAGAACAGATCTCGGAAGATCTGTTTTGGAAATGTTTTTGTTCTTTCTTCGTCCAACCTGTTTCTAACTAAAAAATAATAATATTAAACTAATAATAATTAAAATAAAACAAAAACAAAAAAATAAAAATAATAATATATATATATATATATATATATATATATATATATATATGCACAGTGAAACCGCTGCAGTAGCATAAGGTTGGATTTACAGTTTTTGGTGCAATCGTCTCTCTAGTTGTTCATTTTTGCCCATTGATTTTTTTAAGATGACCTCCCATTGTATTAATGGTATTGTCCACTTTTGACAGAGGGGTCCTCCAACTATAAGCTGGTCAGAGGGAGTTCCACTTCTAGAGCCCCCAGAAATCAGCTGCATTCTGCAGGAAGTGTTCAATTCTCCTGCAGCGCCACCACAGGAGTGATGAAGCATTACACAGTTCACATTAAAATCAATGCGCTCACTCTCCAGAGTGAGAAATGCTCTACTCAATCTTTGTGCATAGGCTTATTATACAGGTTTATTATTATATTTTTTAAATAGGTTTAAGTCAAAATATAATTCAGAGATGCATAATTTTTTAAATAAAAAGTGACGTGTTTTTCTTTAGTTGTTTTGATATGTTACAGGCCATATTAATCAGCTTGTCCTGGCGCTACTTCCTGTAGAAACATATGCTTGAATGTTGGGCACCCTGGGTAGATAGCCTCATGTGTACACAGATTCATTTCTCTTCTGTCCGGAGAATCTTCACAGACTAAATGAGGTATTTACAGTAATAAGATTATCTAATTCTCATTCATTTATTTGGGAGGTCCTGGTAAATACTCAAGTTCATGCATACAGACACAGAATCTGTTTCCTTCAGGAACCGTTCATTTCATTAGTTTACCATATGCATGGGAAGACTCTGCGGACCGTGGAGTAACTACCACATATTACAGTCATTTCTTTTCTTGGCTTGAGTTTCTGAATAAATTAGGCCACATCCGTTGTTTCTCATTCACACCGAGACTGACTTTTTTACTCTAATATACTTTCATATGTAGGTAAGTTTCCCAGAGATAAAACATTTTACAAAAATGAACCAATGCTAAAGTCTAAAGGCATTTTTACACGGGCCAATGATCGGTCAAACGTGCGTTCATATGAACGCTCGTTCCCGATCATTGCTCCGTGCAAACAGGGCAACGATCAGCCGAAGAACGAGCAACGCTCATTCATCGGCTGATCGTATAGTTTAGGCAGCACAAAATATTATCGTTGTCGGCAGCGCATCTTCCTGGGTAAACAGGGAGATGTGCTGCCGACATGATGGAAATGCACGGGAATGATCGTATTAACCATACATAAGCAGGCATTGCTCTTTGTGAAAGTGCTGATCAACTAACTTCGTTTTTACGGTCAATATTGTCCACAGTTCCTAGAAAACACATAAGCGGTAGTTAATCAATTTTTCTATGCCAGTTCTCCTGCATAGAAAAGTCACAAAAGGGCCCAAAGGTTTAATTTTTTGACTTTTTGCACCACCCTCACCACTTTTGTGACTTTCGTGTGGCCTCTGGGAAAGAAGGCAAGGCCACCGTGGGCCGACAAATTTATTATAATGTATGCCAGAAGGCTGTCATACATTATAGTGGAAATCTACGCCAGCTCCCGCCACCTAGCCCCCTTGATTAGGCTAACCTCCGCTTCCACCATTGGACAGTTAAATACATAAATAAAATATAAAATTATACTTACCTCTCTGCCCCTCTTCTCCCCTCCGGCTCTCTCATCACTCCAATGACGCCAGGCAGCGTCAGGACATTGTATGTAATGCAGCACTGATGACGTTTAAGTGCTGCATTGCATATAAAGCCCTGACGCTGGTCGGCGTCAGGTCCTTGTGTGAGCCGCACTGGGGTGATTAGCGAGCCAGAGGGGAGAAGAGGAGAGGTAAGGTATGTGTTTTTTATGTTATGGGCAACGTGGTGGGAGTGTTTGATGCATGGCCGTGGTTGTTGCGCCACAATTGTGGCACATAACCTGGCCAAATGATGCAACACATTTATTAAAAGGGCTTTTGCCACTTAATACATTTGTCATACTTCACTCCAGTTTTTCTTTCTATTAAGACTAGCGTATGAAACGCCAGTCCTACTAAATTGCCCCTAAAATTCTTGTTCCTTTTCCCCCTTGCTTTGTATGTTCTCACCTTGATGCTGCATGATTTCTAATGCAGTTTTTTCATTTTTCCTATTACATAACACAGGCCTGTGCAGCATGGAGTAGAAGTCTGTTCTACAGCAGATAGAGCTTCATGTGACCACTTCAGTACATGTAATTGCGTATATTGTAATAAATGTCATCATGTACCCAGCAGAAGATGTTAAGGAGGACTGCAAGAAGAGAAATAATCATAAATGTCATGCCATTCAAGGATACTTTTACTCAGTATAATTTTTACAAAAACTTTCTTTGATTCAGTTGCTGCATCTGATATGCAGCCACAAGTGCTACATGTCTCCTAGACAAGCCCAGCCTAAAACATGATTGTCCCTCAGGTTCTTATAAGACATATCTGTGGCTTGTACTTTATGGTGGACATCTGTGCCTGGCACTCTGGGGGACATCTGTGGTTGGTACTCTAGAAGACATCTGTGGTTGGCATTCTGGGGGACATCTGTGGTTGGTACTCTGGAAGACATCTGTGGTTGGCATTCTGGGGGACATCTGTAACTGGCACTTTTGGGGATATCTGTGGTTGATACTTTGGGGGACATCTGTGGTTGGTATTTGGGGGACATCTGTGGTTGGCACTCTAGGGACATCTGTGGTTGGTATTTGGGGGACATCTGTGGTTGGCACTCTGGGGACATCTGTGGTTGGCACTCTGGGAGACATCTGTGGTTGGCACTCTGGGGGACATCTGTGGTTAGCACTCTGGGGGACGTCTGTGGTTGGCACTCTGTGAAACATCTGTGGCAGGCAATCTAGGGCATCTGAGGCTCACTGCGTGGACACCTGTGGCAGTCACTGAAGGGAAGATGTGAGGTAATACTGGGCTTATCTAAGGCTGGGGCATACACTGTTAAAGGAACCTTACTCACAGGAGTGTTTGAGGTAATAGAAACACTAATGAGAAAAATTTACACCTTACTATTTTTTCTTTTGATACTAATTTTGAAATATGTATTAAGCTGGAGATCAAGTATAGTTTTCAGCTATTGCACTTTCCCGACTTCATCCTCCCACTCTCAGGGTATGTTCACACGTCTTATTTTCAGGTGTTTTTCGGGCCGTAAATGGCCCAAAAAATGGTTGAAAATATGGAAGCTGAACGCCTCCAAACATCTGCCCATTGATTTCAATGGGAAAAACGGTGTTTCGTTCCGACAGAAAAAACAGCACGTAAAAAAATGCCCCGTGAAAAGAAGTGCCATTTTTCATTGTGTCAATAAAAAAACAGCTCCAAAAACGGCTGCAAAAAATGCCTCAAAAAACGTTTGTGATTTCAAAAACGGCTGAAAATCAGAGGCTGTTTTCCCTTGAAAACAGCTCCATATTTTACAGCCGTTTTTTGTTTTGCCCTTTAATAATCTATTTTGGATATGGGAGTCATATTATACATGTATAGCTGCATTATATAACTGTTATCACATCTCTCATGTACGTCACTGAATTTTATTCTAAGTTTTGATTCTAAGCACCACATGCTCCTGTGTTTATTCATACACTGAAGGACACCATTATTTTGTCCATTTATGCCCCATGTTTGCATCTTCTACTGGGCTTAAATACAAGATGATTGACCTAGCAAAATCGCCATTGTCCATTCAGAATTGTATCACATGACTGATCATCCAAAGGTTCACTCACTGCACAGGGCACACATTACAATTGTAGACCACAGTGTTTCTTCAGTTCTGATGATCTTCTATATAATGTACAAGGAGTGAATAAAACCTTCCATTGTCTATTCATAGCCATTCTATAGTCCTCTTATCACATATGGCTATGAGGTACTTTACATTTTTTAATGGCTTTTGGTCTACTTGGCGATAGCTTCAATTCTTTTCCATTATCCCCTGAGGTGTGACTTTTATTTGCTGAAAATTGTGGTACCAAATGATTCTTCCCCAGGTCCGACCAAGTGAGGCCATATCTCTAGACTTCAGCCTACTGTAGCAAAATTGGGTGATGATGTATGTGTATATTAGGCTCTCCGATAATACAGAAAGTCTGATAATCCATTATAATCCAGCATGTGTTTCCAGCACAGAACGGCGATATACTGTATTATGGAGTTTCACAGGAGCTGAAGCTGAAGACTGAGCGGAGAGAATAATGTAATAGTAGTCGATTTTGTGTTAAGATTTTTTGAGTTTTCTTCCGGAAGTTTCTTTAGCCTTACAAGTAAGTTGTATATACTTTTATAAGAAGAAAAAGGGAAAGAAGACCCTTTGAGACTGTGTTCCAACCAGAAGACAATTAAATATCCAATGTATAGTAGTTGAAGGATGAAACTGGCTTTAATAACACATTACAAGGCCTTACACCTCTTCTTCAGAAAAGAATGAGCGGTTTCTTTGTTTTCTGGCTGGCACTCGGTCCTGATGGGTTTTCTTTTCTTTTTTCTTCACTGCCAAGTTCCAGCTTGCATATTTTAAAAAAATGCGACAACCCGTCGGTGCACCTTTTACTGACACGAGGTAATGCAATATTGCACTAGCAACTTAGGTGAATGGTGAGAAATACTTGCTCCCTGGTATAATAAATGCTCTATGGCAGTGGTCCCCAAACTTTCTCGCCTTCAGGGCCACATTCAGCACTAAGAGATGGTTGTGAGCCACATTCGAAACGAAGAGATCATACAAGCCATACAACCGATATGTAACATTTTCCATCGACATAGCCATATGAGGTCTTGACTTGGTGTGGAACCAATTTAGGGTACATATAGCTCATTTATGACGTTTTTTACTTGGGGACAGCAATTCTACTATTGTATTTTTGTATTTTTTTATTTCAAATGTATGTAGTTCATTGTGCAGTACAAATAACATGACTTTATTCTTTGGCTTCGTACAATTATGCCGATCACAAATTTATATATTTTGTTTATGTTTTTCTACTTTTGCACAATACAAACACTTTAAAAAAAATTGTTTTTGTGTTGCCACATGTACATTTTAAGGGCCTGTTCACATCACCGTTCGCTTTTCGTTCCGGGGTTCTGTCGGAGGTTTCCGTCGTGTGAACCCCGCAACGGAAAGTGATACTGAAACCACAGCTTCCGTTTCTGTCACCATTGATATCAATGGTGACGGAAAAATTTCTAATGGTTTCCGTTCATCACCATTCCGGCAGGTTTCCGGTTTTCCGACAGAATCAATAGCGCAGTCGACTCCGCTACTGATTCCATCGTTAAAACGGAAACCTACCGGAATGGTGACGAACGGAAACCATTAGCAATGTTTCCGTCACCATTGATATCAATGGTGACGGAAACGGATTTTGTGGTTTCAGTTTCACTTTCCGTTGCGGGGTTCCTCCGACGGAACCCAGGAACGGAAAGCCAATGCTGATGTGAACAGGCCCTTAATATGTTTTGCACGATTCCACTTTTTTGTTTTACTGTATAATCTTTGTGCAGTGTTGGTTTTAACTTTGTAAATGTATAGTAAAACTTCAAGGGGTTGTCCAGGACCTCTCTCTTCTTTATCTGACATGGGGCGTGGAGGGGCGCTGCTGCTGCACTCTGGACGGGACAGTTGCCGAGACAGCTGTCCGATGCCTAGGATGTTTCATGCATGTGTCCTAATAGCCACACATCAGGGGCTCAGGAGCCATGGGTTAGAGCCCGCTGCTCTATGATATCAGACTATCAGCAATGATTGCAACAACATACTGTCCTTTGTAGTGCTCTGCTTTATTTTTCCAGCTTCAGTTCTAGTTTATAAATTTTTTAGTCACTGGACAATAATGAATATGTGATAATCTGGAATATATATATATTATATTGGGTCCCATTGATGCTGAATTAAAGACCCTTTACTATGTTTAACAGGTTGCCGACCACCAGCTGTATATAAATGGCCAGCGGTCGAGGTCCTTAAAACCCGTGCCATAGTGTATTTACGGCGCAGGTTTTAGCTGGCTGCCCGAGCGATCGGGCAGTTGAATGTTGGGTGCCCGGCAGTCAGTGACCCTGACGAGAAGATAGAAGCAGCAGAAGCTGCTTCTATCTTCTCTGATCACTTTTACGCAGTGCTCAATGAACGCTTTGTATAGAATAGAGGCAGTGGCAGCGCCGCTGCCTCTATTGGTTCCGGTGATCATGTGACTGGTCACATGATCGCCGGGATGCCGTTAGTGGCAGGCTGCTGCTGGGTCTAACTAGCCCCAGCACAGCCCTATTAGTGACAATAGCGCAGCCCCAGCTACACTGTAAAAAAATGGTGTAAAAGTAAAATAAATAAATAAAGTCCCCGAAAGGTCTTTTCTGACCTTTGAGGAACAGACCATAATAATAAAAAAAATAAAAGTAAAATAAACTAAAAATAAACGAAATAATAATTCAAAATACCCACCCAAAAAAAAAACTTTCCCCCTGCCAATCATTGTCGTAACGCTAGCCTTGACCCAATTACCCTAAAATAGGCAATGACGAACACAAATAAAAGGTATATTTTAGGGTAAAACGATATTATTACTAGAAAATATTAGCTGAAATGTAAAAAAGCTTATTTTTTCACTTTTATTTTTAAACAATAAGCTTGAAAATTCTAAAAGGTAAAAAAGTCGCAAGAATCACGTTGCTAGCCCAACAAATAGAAAAGTTATAGCCGTTAAACTAACGCGTGCTAAAATGGCTAAATGGTGTCTGGACTGGACCTAAATGCTCAAAATAGCGCAGACCTGAACCGGTTAAAGAAAACTTTTATCAAGTATTATAGGGGCACTGTGTCTGGTACAATTTTGTGGGGATTGCTGGGGCTGTAACTACTCTGAATGCCATGCTATATCCCTGGGACAAATTTATGGGAAATTCTGTGTAGAATATATAACTGTGCCAACACTACCTTTTAACTGTTTAGGAAAAAACAAAAAATACACGGCGCACATAGTGTATCATCTCAGGGGATTTGAGAAGTGATGGTAGAGATGGTAAGGTTATGCTCATTTATAGACGCTCGGAGCACAACGCCCTGATGTACCTATAGAGTGTAGGAATACTGCAGCCCGGGGTTCGTACGGAGATCCATAAAGGTTCCGTTGGCGATATAATCAAAGGCAAGAATAATAAAAAAAAGGGGGGATTTCAATTTTTCTTCTTGCCTTTGATTATAACACTAACTTTTGGCCTACCTAACTGTATGGGAACTACAGTGTGGAATATCTGCAAGGTGGCACAACTGCGTAGGTTGTAGCCTTAGGCTGTATTCACACGAGCACATTACGCAAGTCCCGGACCGAACCCACTGCAGGGAGCCGGGCTCCTAGCATCATAGTTATGTACGACGCTAGGAGTCCCTGCCTCTCCGTGGAACTACTATCACAGTATGGGACAGTTGTCCTGCAGCGAGGCAGGGACTCCTAGCGTCGTACATAACTATGATTCTAGGAGCCCGGCTCCCTGCAGTGTGTTCGGTCCGGGACTTGCGGCCGAAATACGTTCCATCCATTACGGACGTAATGTGCACGTGTGAATCCAGCCTTAGTGTGGAGTCAGCTGTGAACACTAAAATTTTGAGAAATTCAATTGAGTCGCTAGCTGGATACTCTGAATTTTTTTTATTGAGGTTACAACCAGGGTTGGTTTAGGAGTGTGGCTACGGTTATAAGAGAAGTGGCAAGGTTGGCGCTTAAACTCATAAGATTTTCTGGGGCATTTGCTTCTATTTTTTCATAATTTAGGCTCCTGAACAGCAGTCAGCCATTATTGTAGCTCCCAAAATGCATTTTGCCATCCACCCCAAAGCTTCATAACTCTGGGACCATGTATAATGCACAGCACATTTTACATTATGTTGCAAAACCAAAGTACATGATTTATTCGAGCACATTATTTGTACGAAGCATCAGAATATTATGCAAAAATTAACATGTCACGTAATGGACATATATCAAATGTACAGAAACAAATCCAATGGATTGGAAAGCATGACAATAACCGCATGATAAAATCTCATGCTCCGTCTTTTGATACATCTTTTATGTCTTTTACTGGACGAGCTTGGTTCTAACTGGTTTATCATCTGTTCTAGCTTTTGGAAAATGCAACCAAATAATTTGTCAGGTTTGCTCTGGTATCTAACAAATAGCTGTCACATGAAAGTTGCCTCTTAATCTGCTGCCGTCTGTCAATTCTCATCTATTCCACTGCGTGTGCTAATTGATGTCCTACTAGAATTTTACAATTGAATGGTAAATAACTAGTGGCTATTCATCCAGTCTTTGCATGTAATTCATTATTTGGCATGGACAAAATAGTATCTTTAGGTAAGACTATACGTTAATCAAAACTTTTAACAGCAGAATAACATAAATGTTCTGCAAACAAACATTAGGTTTATGTTATACTCTTAGACCAATAATTTTTTGGTGGCCTTGAGTGTGGACCAAGGGCTATCACTGCCATAAAAGTAGCCCTGGCACTAGCTATCGGAACCAAGAGATTAATGTATAGAGATTAACTTCATCAATTTTCACAAAACAGTGTAAACGTCCCAGTGCTCCCCTTCCACACTAGCACCATGTTAGCAAAACAATAAGATAGGACTGACTATATTCCTATTCTACATGGCTTGAGAAGGCGGGAGGAATGACAGATGAACATAGAGACCTAAAACGCCTGATAATTTACATAGTAACATAGTTAGGCTCTGTTCACATAGTGTTAGAGCCTTCAGTCAGAGGTATATGTTGAGAGTATTTCCCAACGTATACCTCAGACGGAAGGCTACAAAGTATTTTCCAGTATAGGCATACAGAGACATACATCGTCAATAGAGCGCCATAGTAATAAAATGTATAACGCGCAGTATAAATTTTTTCTACTGTATCCCTCTGTATGGAATAGTATTGTCTACTACACTATTCTATGCAGCAAAAAAAGGTATACCGACACATACCGGCCCAGCGTATACAAAACGGACACTTTTGGCATATACCAGGTAAAAGGGGCCTATTGTTAAGTTCGATGAATGCACCGAGAGCTTTCTTGTTTTCTAGCTTACCCGGCTAAATCCATTAGCAACACAGGCTGTACATGTACAGCAGATATGCGCTACCCTATTATGGTGCGTGCTCCATATGCGGAGGGTGCCGGCTGCTTTCAAATGCTGACAGCTGTCTGTAATGGCCGGGATTGGAGATAACGCCGTTCCCGGCTGTTTAACACTGCAGATAGCATGGTCAATAGCGACTGCAACATCTTAGCGGTTAGACAGAGGAAGGGAGCTCCTTCTGTTTACCGATCACCCTCCTGCGTTGAAATTGCAGGGTGACGTTCGCTTGCCATGGCAGTCATAGGCTTATTGAAAGCCTCCAGGTCTGCCATCAGTGCCCTATTATTAAGCCCTGCCAGAGGCAAGGCTTAATAGGAGAGCACAGATAAAGGCAATACACTGCAATACATAAACATTGAAGCGTGTTTCATGAGCAATCTAACAATCACATGGTAAAGATGTCTCTTTTAGTAAATAGTTGTATTCCACATGCCATAACAATTCTGGAAAATATTTTCATAGAACCCTGCGTTGTACCATTCCTCTGTTATTCCTCTTAGAAGTTGTATGAATAAATTGACAACTGTGTGTAATTAGTTGGGGGTGTGTCCCTACACAGACTGACTCTGTCCAATCAGTGCTGACAGAGTGAAACTCTGTAGGGACACGCCCCTTTGACAAGGGGAATAGTTACACCCAGTTGTCAATTTATTCATACATTTCAATGAGGAATAACAGAGGAACGGCACTATGCAGAGTACTAAGAAAATATGTTCCAGAATTGTTATTTCATGGGGAGTACAAATATTTACTAAGACAGACATGTCAAGCGAGGCGACAGGTCCTCTTTAAAGGGGAACTCCTTTGAATAACAGATAAAAGTTGTAATTATTTATTATGGAATTTATAACTTCTCAGCCACTCTTATTAAGCAGCAGCTAGAATGGGTTTGAGTCACTGCTTAGGCTTTATTCACATCTGTGTCAGGGCTCCATTCGTGGGTTCAGTCTGAGCTTTCCGTCAGGGGAACCCAACAACGGAATCCAGACTGATACAAAAGGAAACCATAAGTTTCCTTTTGCATCACCATTGATTTCAATAGTGATGGATCCGGTGCAAATGGTTTCTGTTTGTCACCGTTGTTTAAGGGTTCCATTGTTTTGACAAAATCAATACCGTAGTCGACTGCGCTATTCATTCCATCAAAACAACAGAAGCCTTACACAACGGGGACAAACCATTTGCACCGGATCCATCACCATTGAAATCAATGGTGATGCAAACGGAAACCTATGATGTCCGTTTGTTTCAGTTTGGATTCTGTTCATGCTTTCCCCTAATGGAAAGCTCCTATGGAACCCATGAACGGAGTCCCAACGCAGATGTGAACGAAGCCTTAGAAACCGTTGAATAAATTGAGAACTGAGTGTTACCAGTTAGAACGGTGTTCATAAACAGTCTGACAATGCCAAACTGTGTCAAGATTTGTCCCTTTGAAAATGGGAAGGGGGAATGGTAACACCCAGTGGTCAGTTTATGAATATCAGAGGAATGGTTCAATGGCAGAGACCTAAGAAAGATCTCCAGAAATAAAATTTATGGGGAATCCATTTTTGCCGATCCTGGCTGCCAGGAAGAGTCTGGGTGGCAGGGGTGGTGGTGGTGGGGGGGGGGGGGATATTGTCTCCCCTTCCAAGTTTTTCTTTAAAATTATATAATTAAGAATTTAACATAATATCAATGAAAAGTTTAGGTCAAACTGGGGACAGCTAGAGCAGATGGGTATGCCAGACTTGATCCTTATAGACACTCTTGGTAGTGATCTTGTCAACCCCAGCTGAGCCTATATGGGCTTCCACAGTTTGCACACAATACAGTGATTACACCATATATGTAACTGCAGTGGTCCAGCCGCCTCGGGATATAAGAGCAGACGGAATTATACTCTATTCCTTGACAATATGTGTTTTCAAGAAGGTTTCTATATATTTGAGAATCAATAGATGAATTGGGCACAGAGGCTCTATTCAACCAGGACTGTAAGGCCCCTTTATTGGACTTAGTCCGTCTATCTTCGCCCCTTTTCAAGAAGACCTAATTACCAGTGAACAGAAGAGAAAAGGGTGTTTTGTTATACCCTCTACTTAATTAAACCCTGGATTTCTTTTGCCATGGTGCTTTTCTGTGATCATATATAAGCGGAAAATTAGATTGCAGAAAAAAAACAATAAAGCATTTTTGCAAGAAAATTGGAAGAAATGTGGTCATAATTGGTACATAAACGTTGGAGAACACAAAGAAAAAAAGTTACATGTTAAAATTAGAATGTTAAAAAGAAAAATTCATAGCTGACCTCTATGACAGAATCTTCTAGCACAAAGAAGTCATCTTTGGTATATATTGTAGATGTGTTGTAAAATGATACAGATAAACCTGACAAATTCAGTAACTGAAGGTGTTTTGCTTCTCTATGTGAATATAATTATTTCTGTGCATTATTTTTTGTAGACATGATCATGTCATATAACAGGTCAAAAAACATATAACTAAAAATTGGCCCAAAGTTCTGTGTTGATAACTTTCTTAATATTTCTTTATAGCAGTCGGAGTACTGTTATTTTTCATAGATTTAGATTTAAATGATAAAATTCTGACTGCCTGCAGCCACCGATAGGAGCTTACTACATACTTCTTATGAATTAAATTTAAAGGAGTTTTCTCATAGTGATGATTTATGACAGGATAGATGATAGATGTCTGTGTAATGTCCGTCAGCTCCAACCTCCCCTGACAGCCGCAGCCACGAGTCGTCAAGCGCTGGACCCAGCCTCCTCCTCAGGAGACGCCAGCGCTCATGTCCACTCACCTCAGCTGGATCCCGTACGGTGCGCGCGCACGCTCGTGCCTGCTCTTAAAGGGGCAGCGCGCGCACCGGACCATGTGGATGAACTTTGACCCGTGAGTACCCCGGACTATAAGAGGGGTCCAGCCCCCTAGTTCTATGCCTGAGCTTTGTTGTGTTCCCTATAGTTTGTCTATGTGATGGCCTCCTAGTGTGTTTCCAGTTCCAGTCCCTGTCCCTGTACCTATACCTGTTTCCAGTTCCTGTCCCTAGCAATCCATACATTCCTGGTCTAGCACTGAGCTGTGTCAAAGTCGTGCTGCGCTACATCCACATCTGACCTGCTTCACTTTGCCTGACGTCCGCCTGCTACCTAGTCCCAGCCGAGCCTGCCCCGCTGCTGTCTGAGCTGCCACAGGTACCTATAGAACTATAGACATTCACCTGCTCCCTGTTGGCCAGCTGTCTTACCGCCAAGGCAGTACCGCCCAGTGAGTCCACAGACCCTTTGTGACAGTACGCTCAGGCCATGGACCCCGCTGGTCGATTCAAGACTATGATGATGTCACAGGAGATGCGAGCGGATATGCTGGACCTCCGGTCTCGACAGGACCAACTCCTCCAGGCGTTGAACATTCTTGCACGTCGGCAGGAGGCACAAGCTGCCGTTCCTCCTACTACACCTCCTGGCAATGTGGATCCTCAGTCCACACCTCTTGGCGGTATTGACCCACGTGTTTCTTTGCCACTTCCTGACCGCTATGATGGAGAAGCAAGTATCTGTCATGGTTTTCTTAATCAATGCCAGATCCATTTCAGCCTGTATGCTAGGACTTTTTCGTCTGATGGTCCCAGGGTCACTTTCATAATTTCTCTCCTCACCGGCAAGACTCTTGCATGGGCGAATCCTATCTGGGAGAGACAAGGAACAGAGACCCGTGACTTCCCTGCCTTCCTCAGGACTTTTCGGATGGTGTTTGAGGAGCCTGGACGGGTCACATCTGCAGCGGCCTCTTTGATTAACCTGCGCCAAGGAGACACCTCCGTGAGTAAGTACGCCATCCACTTCCGCACCATGGCGGGAGAGCTGTTGTGGAACAAGGAGGCTCTGGTGGCCGCATTCTGGCATGGACTATCTTCCAGAGTTAAAGATGAACTTGCTGCCCAGGATCTGCTGTCTACCCTGGATGACCTCATCTTTCTGTCTGCCTGGATTGATATACGGATCCGTGAACGCCTCCAAGAGGTTCAAGGGGAGGGAGCCCTTCCTAGTGTGGTCCCTACTTTTCAGCCAACCCTGCTGTCCTCAGATGTCGATCCTCCTAAGAAGTCGGTAATAACGGACCAGTGTAAGTTATCTACCCAAGAGAGACGCACATCTGTACTCTGTCTTTATTGCGGTCTCGATGGTCATCTTGTGCGCCTCTGCCCCCAAAGATCCCAAAACCTAGGGTTGCTTGGAGTGACAACCTTGGGTAAAGATGGATTTCCGTCTAAATTGTCCATACCTATGACCATAGTGCCTGGCGAGAAAACGCATCAGGTCTCTGTGTATCTGGACTCTGGATCCGCTGCTAATTTCATCCGCAGAGATCTGGTGGACCTTCTGCAATTACCCACCACCCCTCTGGAGAGCCCGTTGACAGTTGCCTCAGTGAATGGACTACCCCTGCCAGACCGAGTTATAGCTGTGACCAAGCCGCTGAGGCTCCAAGTAGGAGCCCTTCACTCCGAACTTCTGTCGTTCTATGTCCTGCCCAAAGCTGTTGACCCTGTGTTGCTGGACCTACCTTGGCTCCAACTGCATGCCCCAGTCCTGAACTGGAATTCTGGAGAGGTTCTCCAGTGGGGCCCTGAGTGTCAAGGTCGTTGCCTGGTGCTGATTCGTTCGGCTCAGCCTTCGCTGCCTAGGTCATTGGCAGGATTGCCGGGTCATTATGCTGCCTTTTCGGACGTCTTAAGCAAGAGTGAGGCGGAGACATTGTCCCCACATCGGGCATATGATTGCCCTATTGAACTGATTCCTGGTGCATCCCTTCCCCGTGGTAGGGTATATCCTCTCTCCTTGACAGAGACTCTGTCCATGTCCTCCTATGTGAAAGAGAACTTAGAAAGGGGCTTCATACGGAAGTCTTCTTCCCCGGCAGGAGCCGGGTTCTTCTTTGTCAAAAAGAAAGATGGCTCTCTTCGTCCCTGCATCGACTACCGTGGTCTCAACCAGATCACGATGAAGAATAAATATCCGTTGCCACTGATCTCCGAACTGTTTGATCGTATACGTGGTGCAATTTTTTTTTCTAAACTAGACCTGCGTCGGGCTTACAACCTAGTCCGGATTCGCCAGGGTGATGAATGGAAGACTGCATTTAACACCCGTGATGGACACTATGAGTATCTAGTAATGCCCTTCAGCCTGTGTAATGCTCCCGCGGTCTTCCAGGAGTTTGTGAATGACATTTTCCGTGACCTACTCTATGTTTGTGTTTTAGTCTACCTTGATGACATCTTGATTTTCTCCCCAGATCCTATTACGCACCAGAGACATGTTTGCCAGGTTCTGCTACGGTTAAGGGAGAATCGTCTCTACGCCAAGTGGGAGAAGTGCGTATTTGACAAGGATGATCTATCCTTCCTGGGCTACATCGTCTCGAATCGTGGTCTCGAGATGGATCCTGAAAAGGTAAAGTCTGTCCTGGAGTGGCCACGCCCTCAAGGCTTGAGGGCCATACAGCGCTTTTTGGGATTTGCTAATTTTTACAGGCAGTTTATTCCGAACTTCTCCTCACTGACTTCTCCCATCTATAACCTTACTAAGAAGGGTATGAATGCCAAGATGTGGACTCCCGAGGCAGAGTCCGCAATCAATAGCCTGAAGAGTGCCTTCACGTCAGCCTCTATCCTCCATCATCCGGATGTCTCTCTGCAGTTCTCGTTGGAGGTGGTGGTGCACTCCTGTTCCAGAGAGGTCCCAAGGGCCATCAAAGGGTATGTGGATACTTTTCCAAGCTCTTCTCTTCCGCAGAACGTAACTACTCGATTGGGGATCGGGAGCTACTGGCCATCAAATTGGCTCTAGAGGAGTGGTGACATCTACTAGAGGGCGCAGCTCATCCGATCTTGATTTTTACAGACCACAAGAACCTGACCTACCTCCAGACGGCCCAACGGCTGAACCCTCGTCAGGCCAGGTGGTCACTGTTCTTTGCAAGTTTTCAGTTTGAGCTTCATTACCGATGCCTTGTCCAGGTCTTTAGAGACAGAAGACAACTTAGAGAGTCCACAGAACATTATCGATCCATCTTGCATTGTCTCGGTCAATCCCCTGCAAATTGGGGACATTCCTCCAGGGAGGATTTTTGTGCGCCTTGCTGATCGTGGAAGAATCCTCCGATGGGGACACTCCTCTAGACTGGCAGGTCACGCGGTGTTGCGTAAGACCCGGGATTTGATTGCTCGTCATTTCTGGTGGCCCACACTGCCCAAGGATATTGTGGACTTCGTTTCTTCCTGTTCTGTATGTGCAGCCAACAAGGCCACCCACTCCAGACCTGCTGGTCTGCTCCAGCCATTGACGAACAGTCGTGTCGTCAGAGGCGTAGCTAGGTTCTCCTGCATCCGGTGAAAAGATTTAGATAGGCGCCCCCCCAACCTTTTTTCCGGACATCTTCTTTCCCCTCGACATGTTTGCTTTCTCCACCAATCAATGAGGTGTAATTTTCTTTTCACATTTTTTAAAATATATCTTGAGCATAATACCATTTGTATATTTTACAAGCAATATAGTTATATAACAATAAATTCAAAGAAAATAAATTAAAGAGGCCACACACAACCCCCTGTAGATAGCGCCACACACAGCCCCCTTGTAGGTAGCTCCACACACAGCCACCTTGTAGATTGGGCCATACACAGCCCCTCTCTTGTAGATAGCCCAACACAGAGCCCCATATAGATAGCGCAACACACACAGGCCCCTGGTACATAGCGCCACACACAGCCCCCCTTGTAGATAGTGCCACACACAGCCCCTCATTTGTATATTTTACAAGCAATATAGTTAGATAACAATAAATTAAAAGAAACTAAATTAAAGAGGCCACACACAACCCCCTGTAGATAGCGCCACACACAGCCCCATTGTAGGTAGCGCCACACACAGCCACCTTGTAGATTGTGCCATACACAGCCCCTCTCTTGTAGATAGCCCAACACAGAGCCCCGTGTAGATAGCGCAACACACACAGCCCCCTGGTACATAGCGCCACACACAGCCCCTCTTGTAGATAGTGCCACACACAGCCCCTCTCTTTTAAATAATGCCACACAGCCTCCCTCTTGTATATAGCGCCACACTCAGCCCCCTTGTAGATAGTGCCACACAAAGCCCCCCCTTGTAGATATTGCACACAGCCCTCTCTTGTAGATGGTGCCACACAGCCCACCCCCCGTGTGGATGGTGCCACACAGCCCTCCATTGTAGATAGTGCCACAGCCCCCCCAATATGGATGGTTCCACACAGCCCCCCTTGCAGATGGTGCCACACAGCCCCCTTGTAGATAGAGCCACACAGCCCCCCTTGTAGATGGCGTCACACCCCCCCCAAGGTAGATGGTGCCACACAGCCCCTCTTGTATATAGTGCCACACAGCCCCCCTGTAGATGCTGCCACACAGCCCCCCTTGTATATGGTGCCACACAGCCTCCCTGTAGATGGTGCCACACAGTCCTGCCCCCTTATAGATACAAATACAAAAAATGACTTACATAGCCCCGTTCCCTGCTCCACGCCAAGACGGGACCCTTGCGTAGACCGGCGCGATCCAGTGACGTCATCAAGCCGGCCTTATGTGGTATTATAGTATATTACCACATTAGGTAATAGTATTCAATTGTGGCATAGTATTCAATTGTATCTGCGTCCTGAGGAGGTGGTAGTAGTAGTATAGCCTAATTTGCATATTTAGAAAAAAAGCTCATAACTTTTAAAATAATAAACTTTTTGGGACACAATTTCCACTATAATTATCAGTGTGACAGCGCCTATTAGATTAGCTAGGAGATTGGCCATTACTAAACTAGTGAAAGATCCTTAGCAGGGCAGTGGTGGGATCCAATCTGTCTCTTTTCTTTTAGAAATGATTGTCTCATAAAAAGGAAATCCAAAGCGGGGAATCTCCCTTTAACTGCATCACAGAGATGCCCAGTGACTTGATCTATACACGTAACTTATATGGGTAGAGGGCACAGCATCCATTAAAGGTACCTGGGTCTCTCTGTCTATGATGCCTATAATTAGGTAAACCCTAGCAACTACTTGTGTAGTTATTAGTACAAAGGCTATTGTAATTGCATATATGTATATGTGTAAATATATATAAATATTCAAATAAATTATAATGTCAAATTCTAAAAAAAAACAAAAAACATTATGGGATTAAAAACATGTTAATAAAAATTAATTGAAAATAACCAAGCATGCAAACGCAATATTTTTTACATTTATTAAATTTTTACACAGTGGTCACAAAACACTAACTGATATACACATATTTATCATCACCGTAACATTTTCTAAAACATTATTTAAGGTGATTAAAAGGGACCTATCACCTGTAAAGGGGGTTCTGTTTTATTTAAAAACCCATTAGCCCCCTTTAATAATTTTGTAAATATATGTTAAAAAAATACCTCAGTATATGGCTTACTTTATGCAAATAACACTACTCCCCACAGGAGCCGAGTCCTGAACGGCCCGGTAGAGGCAACAACTTTAATAAGAATCTGTAGCTGCATCCCCCTCCTCCCTCAATCTTCATGTCTTCTATTTGCCGTTCAAACTAGAAATATTTTTTAGTGAGTTCGGAGGTTTCTGAACATCTATAGAAAAGGGAATTAGAAAGTTTAATGTAATCACATGTACCCAGTGGCGGATTAAGTGTACCATGGGCCCTGGGCTGTTGATACAACTTGGGCCCCCCTCACACAGAGTTCACAGCAGCACAGAATCGGCACGCTCCTCTCCTGAAATACTCTGTGCTGCTGTGAACTCTGCTCTTACCATTACGTGGTGACTTGCCAATCATTTGAAGGTGTTATTGAGGACAGGAGTGGAGGAGTGGTAACAGACTGAGCTATGTAATGGTAAGAGCAGAGTTTACAGCAGCACTGAATCTGCACGCTCATCTCCTGAAATACTCTGTGCTGCCTTAAACTCTGTGGACAGGTCAGGATCCTGTTTTTTTTAAAATGCTGCACTGTAGCGCAGCCTTATATAATGGATCGAGCGGGTTCCCCAGCAGCATTTAAAAGAAACAGGATCCTGACCTGTCCACAGAGTTTAAGGCAGCACAGAGTATTTCAGGAGAAGAGCCTGTGATTGGCTGCAGAGGCCGCTGCAGCCTGTGATTGGTTGCAGAGGCCGCTGCAGCCTGTGATTGGCTGCAGAGGCCGTCACGTGGGATGAAGCGTCATCCCTGGAGGCCGGCCTTCTGACGTCATCCTGACGTGCGTGACCGCCACTACAGCCTGTGATTGGCTGCAGCGGCGACATGGATGACACGTCACCGCTGGAGGCCGGACAGGAGGAATGTAAGTATGAACGTATTTTTTATTTTTTTTTATTACATTAAAATTGTATTTTCCGTGCGCCGAGCATGTACTGTCAAGGTTGTTGAAAGAGTTAGTGCAGCCCATTAACTCTATCAGCACCCTGGACAGTACCATGCTCGGCGCACGGAAATTACAGGTTCGGTCCGAAACAAACTTTTTCGTGAAATTCGGCGAACTAGCCGAACCGAACTTTTCAGAAGTTCGCTCATCTCTAGTCATAATGATGGCGGCTGCGCGAAAATCTCGCAGCCGCGCATCATACACTGATGACACATGGAGCCGTTAAGTGCCTTTTGCGCACGGAAAACGCCGCAGTTTTTGCGTGAGCAAAACGCACACGCTCGTGTAAATGAGGCCTAAAGGGTAAGTCAATTTTTAACAAACTTCTAACATGTCATAATGACATGTCAGAACTTTTGATGGGTGGGGGTCCGGGTGCGGAGACTAAGCGGCAGAAGCGCTCATGTGAGCAAAGAGCCACTTCATTTCTGTTTGGCTTTTTCCGGAAAGCCAAAGTAGCGGTGTACGGGCTCATTGACTTTCTATGAGCCCGTACATAAGCTGCTCAGCTTTCCGGAAACAGAAACCAAGTGGCTCAGCGCTCACACGAGTGCTTCCAACGCTTAGTTTTAGTGATCAGAGGGAGTCGGCGAGAGACACTGCTTCCGTAACCATCATTCAGTTTTATGGGACTTACGGATGGTGGATATGTCATACATTTTTCTTATGGGAAAACTGAGGGCTGTATGGGGGGATTATATTGCAAGGGGAGGTGAGTTTGTCTGACTTCTGGGGGCTCTATAGGGAGGTCTGAGTGTCTGATTCTGACATCTCTGTGGGGGGGGGGGGGTAGCCCCCCCCCCATAGAGCCCGTCGCTCAGACCCCCCTATACAGCCCCCAGAAGTCAGACAATTTGACTTACCCTTGTAATATATTAGTAACTAGTGAGGGCTCTATGGGAAGGGGGGATTATACTGAATGGGGGAGGGGGGTTCTAACCATCTAAGTGACTCCAGAGGACTCCATGAAGGGGGAATAACCCCCCATCCCATCCCCCATAGAGCTCTCAGTATTTCAGTATTTATTATACAGCAGGGAGATTTGAGCGTGTAACTCACTGCTGAGTGTCTATGGAGGGAAATTATTGTCCCCCCATAGAGTCCTCTGCAGTGAGTTACACCGCTCAAACCCCCCCTGCTGTATAATAAATACTGAAATCCTGAGAGCTCTATGGGGGATGGGATGGGGGGTTATTCCCCCCTTCATGGAGTCCTCTGGAGTCACTTAGATGTAAATTAAGATGGAGACGAACATGAACACTTACCTCCTCGTTGCTCGACCACCGCCCTTCTCGTCTGTTCCTCACTGGCGGTACGTGAAGCGTCAGAGGGGCGTGTTCTACCACGGCTAGCAGACGCACGTCTGCTAGTCCTATCCAGCAATTGATATCCATCCCCCTCCTCCTCATCAGCACTGCGCTGCCCTCTGCTGCAGTCCGCCCGCCCCTCCCTCTCAACGGCCATTAGCGGCGCTTCTTGTGAATGGCCATTAGTGAGTCCGACCGGATTTAAAATGATGTGCGTTTCGGGTTGCGATGGGCCCCCTAAAAGCTTGGGCCCCGGGCGGCCGCCCGAAACGCCTATATTATAATCCGCCACTGCATGTACCACTGATTTATGAAAAAGAAAAATTATATCACTAGGTACTCTAAAACAAAGACCAACATATGAAACACTACTACAGTATTCAGTTGTGCTGTCTGGTGATTGCATTTTACAATAGTTCTATCAGATTAAGTTTTTTTATTTTTCTAAGTAAAAAAACAAACTCTAAATATCTAGCTGAGAGCACAGATAAAAGATCATGAACCCAAAATGTAATGTTCTGTCACTGACACATTGTAACAACAAAACAGCGAGATAGCCGGGAGTAACACAGAGAGTGTTGGCCGCAACTGTCAACATCATGTGGAGGGTAAACAACACTCTATTACCATTATCTGCTGGGTTACCCGGGGTCCCCTTTCAAGTGTTTTTATACTCCATACGGAGTAATGAGGGAATGACATTTTTGTAGCAGATGACATCATATTACAGTCTTATCTTGTTCCACTTCCTGACATAAATGGTTTATTAATTGCCAAGTAGTGTGTCCTTATGTTTATGTTTTGAGATTGTCAAACCTCAACTTGCTGTTTGAACGATCTGCATACTTTAAAGTCTGTTTTATGCACAGCGGGGCAGATGACATGCTATCGGTTCTTCCCACGTTAATAAAAAAAAAAGTTATTTTTTTAAGCAATCATCCCATCCCAATTTATAGCTTACTTGTCTTTGACAAAAGAGATCACTGGTTTGTGGCGTTACTGGTTTATAGGATTGCAGAGAATTAAGTCTCTAAGAACCAGTGATGTTACGCATGCTCATATAATTTATGTATATATTATATAAAATAGCAACTTGAGCCGTCCTCGTAAAGTTTTGTTACAGCATTTTTAGTAATTTTGGAATTATAAGTTTGTCATAGAGTCACACAGTCTTCATACAAATGCATGGTCCATGTTTTATCTTCTTTCGTCCCTTCTTCCATTTCCAATATCTGTGCAGAGTGAGCGTGGGCTTTTCGAGCACTGCTTTAGAGAACTAAAGCTCTGATCCCTATTACGATATCTCCAAAAAATAAATATTTCGTTTATGTAATGAAAAAAATATATAAAATTATTTTGTAGTCTTTAATGCAGTGACAATTTCAGTATTTCCCTACTTCATTACCTTGGGGGAACCCCTAAAAAATGGTTCCATTCCAAGGGAACCCCTGCCCTGAAAGTTGTGTGGCGTAAGGGAGGGTGAAGCATTGTAAAATTCTATATTCTATCTTAGATTTACCTTTTTAATTATTGATTTTTAGCAGTTTTCCTGCCATACTACTTGTTGGCAAAGATAAGATATGCAATCACTATCTGATGTTGGGATTGTTGGGGCTCCCAGCGGTTGTAACCGAATGATGACATAGTGATGGCATATCCTAGCAAAATTCCATTTACTGAGATGGAAAACCCCTTTAAAGAGTGACAGCATTTTCACAAAACTGTTGATATCTTATAGAGACATAACAGAAGTTTTGATTTGTGGGGTCTGAGTACTGAGACCCCCACAGATCACTGAAACAAAAGGGCTGAGCGCTATGCAGCTTTGTCTGTGATTGCTTATCCTAGTTAGGCTGAAGATGGGCTCATAGACGTTCTATGTGAGCCCGTCTTCAGCCTAACGAGGAGAGCCAATCACAGCCAAAGGTGCAGAGCATTGCCCCCTCATATCTGAGATTGGTGGTGGTCTCAGCACCCAGACCCCACCAATCAAAACTTCTGACCTGTCTCTATGGCATATCAAAAGTTTTGTGAGCGTGTAGTTACTTTTGAACTGTTGCCCAGCTGATATTAAAAGCTATGTACATCTTTGGGGTCTTTTTTTTTTTATTATTGAAATGCAATTATTTAGTGATAAAAATCACGTTTATTTGAAAAAAAAAATCACTGTTTCACTTTTGCAGCTTCTATTTATCACAGTACATAGAAGCTGCAGAAAACCATCCTGAGCCGCATCCGTCAGTGAGCAGCATCACTCAAATCAGTCTCTATCCTTAATGGGGTTCACAAACTATTTAATAGCAATAATTTGAGATCCTCATTTATATAGTGCATTGCCTACTGTGCTGGGCACCGTAGGTTATATTAGCAGCTATTTGTAATGTAGTAACAAGCTTCCATAGACAAAAATAATAATTTTATATTGGTCGATAACCATTATAATATAATCATGAAAAGTAACTATTGGTCTGACCACGATAACTCACTGAACACAGTAGATTTTCAGTAAATTTTGATTGTGTACTCTATTTTGTTTGCATTCTTTATCATAACTGATTTAGACTTCGTTCACATCTGCGTCATGGCTCTGTTCATGGGTTCTGTCGGAGCTTTCTGTCAGGGTAATCCATGCACGGAATCCAAACTGAAATAAACGTAAATTATAGGATTTTGTTTGCATCACCATTGATTTCAATGGTGACGGATCCAATGCAAATGGTTTCCGTTTGTCCCCGTTATGTAAGGGTTCCGTCGTTTTGATGGAATGAATAGAGCAATCGACTACGGTATTGATTCCGTCAAAACGATGGAACCCTTAACTGGTTGCCGACACAGGACGAGAATGGTCGTCCTGAGCGGCGGGTACTTCGTGCATTACCATGAGCATTCTTGTCCTGTGTGACAGCCAGTGTCCGCGCGCGATCGGGAGCGGGGCAACGTCTATAATACACAGCCACAGCCCTGCTCTAACGGCGGAGAGAAGAGAAACATCTTCTCTCCGCCGTTAACCCCTTGAATGCCATGATAAAAGAGGATTGTGGAGTTCAACGAGGGGGGATTGCCCTTTGATCGCATCACAGAAAATCCCTGTGATGCGATCAAAGCCCATAACTTGTATGGCCAGACAGCCCAGGGTCCATTGAAGGACCCCAGGGCTGTCTGAACATATTAGGGCATACTGATGTATGTTGTTAAGGCATAATGACATCGTTTAACAACTGCCTGTGTACAATCAGTACACAGGCTAAGGTACTGGCATATAGATATATGACAGTACATTACAGTTAAAAATGAAAAATCCCTTTATGGGATTAAAAAATAAAATAAAATAAATATAGAATTTTTTTATGTTAAATAAAAAAAAGTAAAAAAAATACACAGAAATACACCTTTTTTACAATAAATAAACTTTTTAAAATATAAGTCACAAAACATGAAATAATATATTTGGTATCGCCACAACCGTAACAACCTAAAAAACAATTGTACCTTATTTATGATGATCGGTGTATGGTGTAAAAAAAAAATATATATTAAAACTGCAGCGGAACTGCTTTTTTTCTGTATTTTCGGCAAAATAAAAATTTTGATAAATTAAACGATAATGTATTTGTACCAAAAAATGGTACCTACATAAAGTACAACTCGTCCTGCAAAAAACAAAGTCTCATACAACTACGTCGTACAAAAAATAAAAAAGTTATGAGCGTCGGGATGCAAAGAGGGAAATCTAAAAAAATTGTTCTGTCCTCTAGGCCAAAATTGTCAGTGTCCTTAAGCGGTTAAACAACGTTGACAAACGGAAACCATTTGCACCGGATCCGTCACCATTGAAATCAATGGTGATGCAAACGGAAACCTATGGTTTCCGTTTGTTTCAGTTTGGATTCCGTTCATGGGTTCCCCTGACGGAAAGCTCAGACGGAAGCCATGAACAGAGCCCTAACGCAGATCTGACCGAAGCCAAATATATGGGATGTTATTATCTTGATCAAATGTATTTTTTAGAATTTTCAGGAAAAAATGTTTACTTCTGTGGTCAGCTTTACTTTTTTATTTGATGTTTATTTTGCTTTTCTTAAATATGGAACGGTGAGACCTTGTGGATAAGAAGCTTTATTTTCGAGATGTGTTGTTTATTGTTCTTGCTTTTCGGGGGTCGCCGCCTCACCTTAGTATTATTTTATTTATTACTCTCTGTCTCTATAACCTGCCGAGTTGAGTCATTATGTCACATTTTTTAGGTACTATGTAACCTGGCAATGCTCTTCATGCCCCTGGGCACTATGGACACACAGAGCTGAAGACATATAGCATCACAGTGGGTGGTTTGAGGTAGGTCGCATCAACAAAAGCCCATTGTTCCTTATGTTATGTCTCTGTTGGTTTCTGTGTACTTGTATTGATGACCATCATTTCCCATTGGTGTCATTTCTTGGCTTCTAAAAGTCATTGTCATTTTTGAAACTTTTGTTATTTTTTATTAAAAAACTCAGTGTTTGTATTTTAATATGGAAGGAGATATGTTTTTTTTTTATATGACCTATTTCTGCTTATGTCCCTATACAACATTGAAGTTCACACTGAAATACTGCATCACAAGATTTGTTCTCCCTATATTACACATTAGAAGCATAGTAATGAAATTTTTTTATCAATTAAGCTACAGTTAGACAGGACAATTTCTTATAAAATAGATAACTTGAATTCTTCTCTACTGTATTCACAGAGGAAAATCCAATGACAGATGAAATGCAGAGGGATAATGCAGAGAGATAAAGTAAATTCTCCATTAAATGCCTATCCCAGGAAGTCGTCGGGTCCGAAGGACATATACATGAGCTCTGCAGAATTCAAGTACCGTGATAGATGGACCATTATTTCTAATATTTAAGGATTCTATAATGTCCAGTCTGTTGCACAGGACTGGCGCTTAACAAAAATGGTGCCAGTATTCAAAAAGAACTCAAAGGCTGAGTCAGGAAAACTTTAGGCCTGTAAGGCCTCGTTTACACGAGCGTGATATACGTCCGTGCGACGCGCGTGCTTTTCACGCGGGTCCCACTGACCTATAAAAGTCTATGGGGCAGTGCAGACAGTCCGTGAGTTTTGCGCAGCGTGAGTCCGCTGCGTAAAACTCACGACATGTTCTATATTTCGCCGTTTTTTGTGCATCACGCACCCATTGAAGTCAATGGGTGCGTGAAAACCACGCATGTCACATGGAAGCACTTCCATGCGAACAGCGTGATTCGCGCAACAGCTGTCAAACTCTGAATGTAAACAGAAAAGCACCACGTGCTTTTCTGTTTACAAACATCCAAACGGAGTGTCATAAATAATGATGGCGGCTGAGCGAAAATCACGCAGCCGCGCATCATACGCTGAAAACGCACACGCTCGTGTAAATGAGGCCTAAATAAGGAACAAGGAGCCTGTTTTGTGGAATAAAACTCGCCCTATTATCTGCTGGAGATGTCATGCCCCTGACCATATTGCAGCCCAATGCCCTCTCACTACAGAGCCTAGCATAAATATATAAATAACATAGGTACAGAGCGATGCATATAAAATAAAAATCACAATTTTTTTTTAATAAGGGTAAAATCACACACAGAGTTTTGGTGCCGTTTTTTTAACCAAAGCCAGAAGTGGAACTAAAGGAAAGAAAAGATGTACAGAAAAGATTGATGCATCTCCATTGGTTGGTGTCCACTCTTGTGTATGGCTCAAAAAACGGAGCCAAAAACGGCATCAAAATTCTGCATGTGTGGACCTGGCCTAAGGCTCAGCACCAGGCTGATAGTAACCTTATATAAATATGAGTCTCAATGAGCACTCAATTGAAGTAATAAACTACCAAACTAAGGCCCCATGCACACGAACGTGCTTTTCCCCCGAAAATCCACAGGAGAATTGCGGCCCCATTCATTTCAATGGGCCCATGCACACAACCGTGGTTTCCACGGTCCGTGTATGGCCCAGGCCCAGGAGCCTGGACCGCAAAAAGAACGGACATGTCTTATTACGGCCGTGTTTTGCGGTCCAGGCTCATAGAAAATAATGCACGATTTGCGGTCGGCTCGCGGGTGACACTCCGTGGCCGGCAGGCCTACCCGAGAATCACGGCCGTGTACATGGCTACGGTCATGTACATGAGGCCTAACAATCGTAAATTCATACCCTTACCTATGAATGCTGTCTGCTAAAAATAACACATACACCTATATGGTATCGCCGCGATCGTAACGACTCAAACAATAAAGTTAACACATTAATTAAACCGCCGGCTGAACAATGTCCAAAAAAACGCAAAAAAAAAACATTCCCACCATAAAAAATAAAATAAACGTTAATCAATAATTCCCATGTACCCCAAAATACTATCAATGATATCCACACCTTGTCCCACAAAAAACAAGCCCACATACGGCTACATCGACGGAAAAATAAGTTACGGCTCTAGTAATGCGGCGATGCAAAAACCAGTCTTTTTTTTTTTTTAAAAGAATTTCTCTTTTGCAAACTTAGGAAAACATTAAACCTTTACATATTTGGTATCCCCGTAATCGTGCCGACCCATAGAATAAAGGTAACATGTTATTTATGCTGCATAGTGAACGGCGTACATTTCTACGAAAAACAATGCTGGAATAGCTGCTTATTTTCAATTATTTCCTAAAATAAAATTAATAAAAGTTAATTAGTATATTATATGCCCCCAAAAATGGTGCAATTGAAAAATACAAATCGTCCCTTTCTATAAAAGATAATCAGCACTAGCTGAGTTATCAAGTTTAAAAAAAAGGTAGTTAGGGAATTCATTTTTAAAACATTTTAACAGCAAATTATTTTTTATTTAATTTCAGCTTAGAATGCCTAAGAACAAAATTTGACTGAACTTGGGAATAACCCTTTAAAGGGTTTTAAAAAGCACTTTAATTGATAATTAAGACAGACAAAGGGTCCATAGATGTGTGATCAGAGTTACTTTAACACAACATTTACAGCATCTGTGTATTGGCTTAAAGGGTATTTACACTTTTGCAACCAGTTTCTATTTTTTCAATTTATCTAAAATAAAAAAATTAAGCTTTGACAAAATGGGTTAAGATTACACAGAGGGTTTGCTTGTAGTCTGTAACACAGAAGATACATAGTCTGCATTGAAGCTGGTGCAGGTTGGCATAATGTACATGGATGTCATGGCTTGCTTTACCGTAATGAAAATTTCCCATCAGGACAACCCCTCTCCATATACCCTAATAGTTCATATGTACATCATAGAAAGGGGTCTCACTTTTGGGACCCCCTCTATGTGCTGGAATGGAAATCCACTCTGTTAGAACAGCTCCTGGTTGGGCTGATCCGACATGTCCTTGCATTACATGGACGACCATTCATTTGGCATGAGGCTGGCCGCAGCTTCCATCTAATTGCTAATTGCCATAGGTGAAAAAAGCTGGCTATTTTTTCAGAAGGGTTGTCTTCACTAGACAACCCCTTTAAGCCTCCATGACAGAAAATGTACATCAGGCTGATGTGCCCGCACGATCACCCATGTCAGACTTGCTGTGATTGATAAACATATGCTCACTGACAGCCAGGATTTTGGTACTCAATACTTTCAACATCGAAGGAGTATAAGCATAGGGAGGAAGCTCCATTTGTTTTACCCCTATCAGCCCCTGGCAAATTAATACAACAGAAGTACCGTGACACTTATACCTGACGTTATGGTCCTCTTGCACTAGGACAGTGATGTCAGGAGCAACAGGGCTGGAGTCCCAGTCAGTGCTAGAAGCAGCTCTGCTCCGGGACTCTGGCTGGGGAAGCCCCTAACATCACTGTCCATATATGTGGACAGAGCTGGAGTCCCAGTCAGAGTGCTAGAAGCAGCTCTGATCCGGGACTCCGGCTGGGGAAGCCCCAACATCACTGTCCATAGATGGAGTCCTGGGCAGAACGCTAGTAGCGCTCTGCCCCGGACTCCGGCTCTGGGGTTGCCCATGACATCACCGTCCATATATGGACAGTGATGTCAGGAAAAGAGCTGGAGCCCCAGGAAGAGCGCTACTAGCGGTCTGCCCGGGACTCCGGCTCTGCCTGGGACTCCGGCTCTGGGGTTTGCCCCTTTTACATCACTGTCCATATATGAACAGTGATGTCAGGAGCAGAGCTGGAGTCCCAGTCAGAGTGCTAGAAGCATCTCTGCTCCGGGACTCCGGCTGGGGAAGCTCCTAACATCACTGTTCATATATGGACAGTGATGTCAGGGGCAGAGATGGAGAGCCAGGCAGAATGCTAGTAGTGCTTTGCTCCGGACTCCACACTTAGTTTAATTTCATCTTACCGTAGTTCAATGCCGACCGCGCAGGCGCCTCCGCTCCTGAGTGATTGGCACTTTCTCTCCTAGTCTCTGTATGGCTGACCAAGCCGGTCGTCATACGTATTATGACTGGACTGTACCAACCCTCCTGATTGGTCCCTTATCAATTACGCCCACTGTCATGGCGGCCCGAGGTCTTAAGAGGGACGGACCCTCCGCGCGCCGTTCAGTTGCCCCATTTACCCCTGAAGATGCTGCGGATGCAGCGAAACATGTCGGGGGGGCTTCGCTATTATTTTTAAAACCTCAGAGTTTTCACTGACATAGACACAGACGCTACTCAGTTGTGTTACCCGGCGTTCTGCAGACGCCGTAGGTGACACATACATAGACAGATTACATCATATACTGATTGCATCTGACTGATGCAAAATTCACAACTGTCAGTGAACTTTGGATAAATTTTAAATCCATTCTTGTGTGTCCTAACTATATTTAAACCCTAATTAATAAAAGTTATGTTTTAACCCATACATATTATTATAGCTTGGCTGGTAATAAAGGCACTTCTTTTTGCTCAACCGCAAAATTGTATTTTCTCTTGCTCCGGACTCCGGCTCTGGTGTTGCCCATGTAATCACTGTCCATATATGGACAGTGATGTCAGGAGCAGAGCTGGAGTCCCAGTCAGAGTGCTAGAAGCAGCTCTGATCCGGGACTCCGGCTGGGGAAGCCCCTAACATCACTGTCCATACATGGACAGTGATGTCAGGGGCAGAGATGGAGTCCCAGGCAGAACTCTAGTAGTGTTCTGCCCCGGACTCCAGCTTTGTGGTTGCCCATGACATCACTGTCCATATATGGACAGTGATGTCAGGAGCACAGCTGGAGTCCCAGCGCTACTAGCGCTCTGCCTGGGACCGGCTCTGGGGTTGCCCCTGACATCACTGTCCATATATGGACAGTGATGTCCGGGGCTTCACCAGAGTTCCGGAGCAGAGCCTATGCAAGTGCTATGCTCTGGGACTCCCTCTGGGGTTGCCCCTGACATCACATTCCGGTCCAGGAGGATCCCCTGACGTCTATGGACAGTAATCCCTGATAGTCTATGGACAGTAATATTAGGGGCTCCTCCAGCAGAGGAATCCCCGGCCTTACCGTCGGCAATGCTCTAGCTGGGGATTCCACTCCTAGAGGGAGCCCCAATGGGTGTGTGTGTGTGTGTGGCACTATCTATAGTGTGTGTGTGTGTGTGTGTGTGGCACTATGGCATTATTTACAGAGGGCACAGTGACATTATCTAGGGGGGGTGTGGCATTATCTACAGAGGGCACTGTGGCATTATCTACCGAGGGCACTGTGGCATTATCTATTGGTGAGTGTGTGGCAGTATCTACAGAGGGCACTGTGGCATTATATACTGCAGAGGGCACTGTGGCACTATCTAAAAATGGGCTGCCCTATCTTCATATTCTTGTGTCTGCCAACTGCCAAACGTTGCCAACTGAGCAGCCCGACTGCATTTAGCGACACTTAAACTGGAAAACTGGATTATTAAAATAAGCACGTGGAGTAAACTCTCAAATTTCCAATAAGTTTACACCTAGTGGTATTATTATAGTAATGTAGTATTGTTGTAGTAATGTAGTATTATTATAGTAATGTAGTATTGTTATTATAGTAATGTAGTATTGTTCTAGTAATGTAGTAGTATTAATGTAATGTAGTATTATTGTTCTAGTAATGTAGTATAAGGCTGGGTTCACACGTGGCGGAATTTCACTTAAATTCCGCTGCGGACACTCCGCAGCGTTAATCCGCAGCGGAGCCGTTTGTCCATTGACTTACACCTTAATTTAGCAGTGTTCGTTTAGACGAGGCGTAAAATTCCGCTGCGGAGCATAGGCTGCGGAGCGGAATTTGGTGTCCGCAGCATGCTCTGTCTGTTGCGGAGCAGTGGCGGACTCATGGCGGAATTTCTCCATTGACTTCAATGGAGATTCTAATTTCCGCAATGAAGTCCGCAGCTGTCATGCACATGTTATGTGTGCTGCGGATGCGTCTTGCTTTTTTAACTTGACATTTCTTCATTCTGGCTGGACCTATGTATTTCTAGGTCTACAGCCAGACTGAGGAAGTCAATGGGGCTCCCGTAATGACGGGAGCGTTGCTAGGAGACGTCAGTAAATAGTCACTGTCCAGGGTGCTGAAAGAGTTAAGCGATCGGCAGTAACTGTTTCTGCACCCTGGACAGTGACTACCGATCCCAATATACAGCAACCTGTAAAAAAATAGAAGTTCATACTTACCGAGAACTCCCTGCTTCTGTCTCCAGTCCGGCCTCCCAGGATGACGTTTCAGTCTAAGTGACGGCTGCAGCCAATCACAGGCTAATAACAGGCTGCAGCGGTCACATGGACTGCCGCGTCATCCAGGGAGATCGGGCTGGATGCCGAAGGAGGGACGCGTCACCAAGACAACGGCCGGTAAGTATGAATTTCTTTGACTTTCACAAGGGAAAGTGCTGTCCCTTCTCTCTATCCTGCACTGATAGGGAGAAGGGAAGTACTTTTACCTCAGTCCGCAGCAGCTAGTCCGCATCAATTTACTGCACATTTTGTGCAGATCCGCAGCAGAATCTGCAACGTAGATTCTGTGCGGCATTGATGCGGACAGTTGCAGAGGAAATCCGCCACGTGTGGTCATGCCCTTATAAGGCTGGGTTCACACGCGCATGTTACGTCCGTAAAGGACGGATCGTATTTCGGCCGCAAGTCCTGGACCGAACACACTGCAGGGAGCCGGGCTCCTAGCATCATAGTTATATACGATGCTAGGAGTCCCTGCCTCGCTGCGGGACAACTGTCCCGTACTGTAATCATGTTTTCAGTACAGGACAGTAGTTCCACGGAGAGGCAGGGACTCCTAGCATCGTATATAACTATGATGCTAGGAGCTCGGCTCCCTGCAGTGTGTTCGGTCCGGGACTTGCGGCCGAAATATGTTCCGTCCATTACGGACGTAACATGCTCGTGTGAACCCAGCCTTATAGTAATGTAGTAGTGTTATAATAATATAGTATTGTTCTAGTAATGTAGTATTATAGTAATGTAGTATTATTATTATTATTATAGTAAGATAGTATTATAGTAATGTAGTATTATTATAGTCATGTAGTATTATAATTATTATTATAATAGTAATATAGCATTGTTATAATAATGTAGTATTATTATAGTAATGTAGTATTGTTATTATAGTAATGTAGTATTGTTATAGTAATGTAGTATTGTTATTATAGTAATGTAGTATTGTTAGAATTATGTAGTATTGTTATAGTAATGCAGTATTATAGTAATGTAGTATTGTTATAGTAATGTAGTATTGTTATAGTAATGTAGTATTATTATAGTAATGTAGTATTATAGTAATGTAGTATTGTTATAGTAATGTAGTATTATCATAGTAATGTAGTATTGTTATAGTAATGTAGTATTATTATAGTAATGTAGTATTATAGTAATGTAGTATTGTTATAGTAATGTAGTATTATCATAGTAATGTAGTATTGTTATAGTAATGTAGTATTGTTATAGTAATGTAGTATTATTATAGTAATGTAGTATTATAGTAATGTAGTAGTGTTATAGTAATGCAGTATTATTATAGTAATGTAGTATTGTTATAGTAATGTAGTATTGTTATAGTAATGTAGTATTATTATAGTAATGTAGTATTATAGTAATGTAGTATTATCATAGGCAGACAAAGGCAGAGGGTTGATTCCAGCGTTGTAGAGAGGTAAAACGGAATCCTGTTCCAAGTTTACTAATTCAAATTAAAAAGTCCATATGTATGGAGTCCTAGCGTGCAGGAAGGAGTGTATGTTGGTCCAGTCGTAAAGCCTACGCGTTTCAGACGTGTTAGACGTCCTTAATCATGGCTGTTAAACATTGGCTTTTAACAGCCATGATTAAGGACGTCTAACACGTCTGAAACGCGTAGGCTTTACGACTGGACCAACATACACTCCTTCCTGCACACTAGGACTCCATACCTATGGACTTTTTAATTTGAATTAGTAAACTTGGAACAGGATTCCGTTTTACCTCTCTACAACGCTGGAATCAACCCTCTGCCTTTGTCTGCCTTCACCCATCGTGTGCCGACACGAGATTCCGTGCGATGTCTACGACACACATGTCATGTGTCAGGTGAGCTGGAGGATCTCTCCCCCATATTTTTCTCTATAGTATTATCATAGTAATGTAGTATTATTATAGTAATGTAGCATTATTAGAGTAATGTAGTATTATTATAGTAATGTAGTATTGTTAAAGTAATGTAGTATTATTATAGTAATGTAGTATTATTATAGTAATGTAGCATTATTAGAGTAATGTAGTATTATTATAGTAATGTAGTATTGTTAAAGTAATGTAGTATTATTATAGTAATGTAGTATTATAGTAATGTAGTATTATTATAGTAATGTAGTATTGTTAAAGTAATGTAGTATTATTATAGTAATGTAGTATTGTTATAGTAAAGTAATATTATTAGAGTAATGTAGTATTATTATAGTAATGTAGTTTTGTTATAGTAATGTAGTATTATTAAAGTAATGTAGTATTATAGTAATATAGTATTATTATAGTAATATAGTATTATAGAAATGTAGTATTATTATAGTAATGTAGTATTGTTATAGTAATGTAATATTATTAGAGTAATGTAGTATTATTATAGTAATGTAGTTTTGTTATAGTAATGTAGTACTGTTATAGTAATGTAGTATTGTTATAGTAATGTCGTATTATTAGAGTAATGTAGTTTTGTTATAGTAAAGTAATATTATTAGAGTAATGTAGTATTATTATAGTAATGTAGTTTTGTTATAGTAATGTAGTATTATAATAGTAATGTAGTATTGTTATAGTAATGCAGTATTATTATAGTAATGTAGTATTGTCATAGTAATGTAGTATATATAATAATGTAGTAATATTATAGTAATGTAGTATTGTTATAGTAATGTAGCATTATAGTAATATAGTATTATTATAGTAATGTAGTAGTATTATAGAAATGTAGTATTATTATAGTAATGTAGTATTATTATAGTAATGTAGTATTGTTATAGTAATGTAATATTATTAGAGTAATATAGTATCATTATAGTAATGTAGTTTTGTTATAGTAATGTAGTACTGTTATAGTAATGTAGTATTGTTATAGTAATGTAGTAATATTATAGTAATGTAGTATTGTTATAGTAATGTAGCATTATAGTAATATAGTATTATTATAGTAATGTAGTATTGTTATAGTAATGTAGCATTATAGTAATGTAGTATTATTATAGTAATGTAGTATTGTTATAGTAATGTAGTATTGTTATAGTAATGTAGTATTATTATAGTAATGTAGTATCCTTATAGTAATGTAGTATTATTATAGTAATGTAGTATTGTTATAGTAATGTAGTATTGTTATAGTAATGTAGCATTATTGTAATGTAGTATTATTATAGTAATGTAGTATTGTTATAGTAATGTAGTTTTGTTATAGTAATGTAGTATTATTATAGTAATGTAGTATTATTATAGTAATGTAGTATTATAGTAATGTAGTATTATTATAGTAATGTAGTATCCTTATAGTAATGTAGTATTATTATAGTAATGTAGTATTGTTATAGTAATGTAGCATTATAGTAATGTAGTATTATTATAGTAATGTAGTATTGTTATAGTAATGTAGCATTATAGTAATGTAGTATTATTATAGTAATGTAGTATTGTTATAGTAATGTAGTATTGTTATAGTAATGTAGCATTATAGTAATGTAGTATTATTATAGTAATGTAGTATTGTTATAGTAATGTAGCATTGTTAAAGTAATGTAGTATTATTATAGTAATGTAGCATTATTAGAGTAATGTAGTATTATTATAGTAATGTAGTATTGTTAAAGTAATGTAGTATTATTATAGTAATGTAGTATTATAGTAATGTAGTATTATTATAGTAATGTAGTATTGTTAAAGTAATGTAGTATTATTATAGTAATGTAGTATTGTTATAGTAAAGTAATATTATTAGAGTAATGTAGTATTATTATAGTAATGTAGTTTTGTTATAGTAATGTAGTATTATTAAAGTAATGTAGTATTATAGTAATATAGTATTATTATAGTAATATAGTATTATAGAAATGTAGTATTATTATAGTAATGTAGTATTGTTATAGTAATGTAATATTATTAGAGTAATGTAGTATTATTATAGTAATGTAGTTTTGTTATAGTAATGTAGTACTGTTATAGTAATGTAGTATTGTTATAGTAATGTCGTATTATTAGAGTAATGTAGTTTTGTTATAGTAAAGTAATATTATTAGAGTAATGTAGTATTATTATAGTAATGTAGTTTTGTTATAGTAATGTAGTATTATAATAGTAATGTAGTATTGTTATAGTAATGCAGTATTATTATAGTAATGTAGTATTGTCATAGTAATGTAGTATATATAATAATGTAGTAATATTATAGTAATGTAGTATTGTTATAGTAATGTAGCATTATAGTAATATAGTATTATTATAGTAATGTAGTAGTATTATAGAAATGTAGTATTATTATAGTAATGTAGTATTATTATAGTAATGTAGTATTGTTATAGTAATGTAATATTATTAGAGTAATATAGTATCATTATAGTAATGTAGTTTTGTTATAGTAATGTAGTACTGTTATAGTAATGTAGTATTGTTATAGTAATGTAGTAATATTATAGTAATGTAGTATTGTTATAGTAATGTAGCATTATAGTAATATAGTATTATTATAGTAATGTAGTATTGTTATAGTAATGTAGCATTATAGTAATGTAGTATTATTATAGTAATGTAGTATTGTTATAGTAATGTAGTATTGTTATAGTAATGTAGTATTATTATAGTAATGTAGTATCCTTATAGTAATGTAGTATTATTATAGTAATGTAGTATTGTTATAGTAATGTAGTATTGTTATAGTAATGTAGCATTATTGTAATGTAGTATTATTATAGTAATGTAGTATTGTTATAGTAATGTAGTTTTGTTATAGTAATGTAGTATTATTATAGTAATGTAGTATTATTATAGTAATGTAGTATTATAGTAATGTAGTATTATTATAGTAATGTAGTATCCTTATAGTAATGTAGTATTATTATAGTAATGTAGTATTGTTATAGTAATGTAGCATTATAGTAATGTAGTATTATTATAGTAATGTAGTATTGTTATAGTAATGTAGCATTATAGTAATGTAGTATTATTATAGTAATGTAGTATTGTTATAGTAATGTAGTATTGTTATAGTAATGTAGCATTATAGTAATGTAGTATTATTATAGTAATGTAGTATTGTTATAGTAATGTAGCATTATAGTAATGTAGTATTATTATAGTAATGTAGTATTGTTATAGTAATGTAGTATTATTATAGTAATGTAGTATCCTTATAGTAATGTAGTATTATTATAGTAATGTAGTATTGTTATAGTAATGTAGTATTATTATAGTAATGTAGTATTGTTATAGTAATGTAATTTTGTTATAGTAATGTAGTATTATTATAGTAATGTAGTATTATTATAGTAATGTAGTATTATAGTAATGTAGTATTATTATAGTAATGTAGTATCCTTATAGTAATGTAGTATTATTATAGTAATGTAGTATTGTTATAGTAATGTAGCATTATAGTAATGTAGTATTGTTATAGTAATGTAGTATTGTTATAGTAATGTAGCATTATAGTAATGTAGTATTATTATAGTAATGTAGTATTGTTATAGTAATGTAGCATTATAGTAATGTAGTATTATTATAGTAATGTAGTATTGTTATAGTAATGTAGTATTATTATAGTAATGTAGTATCCTTATAGTAATGTAGTATTATTATAGTAATGTAGTATTGTTATAGTAATGTATTATTGGTATAGTAATGTAGCATTATAGTAATGTAGTATTATTATAGTAATGTAGTATTGTTATAGTAATGTAGTTTTGTTATAGTAATGTAGTATTATTATAGTAATGTAGTATTGTTATAGTAATGTAGCATTATAGCAATGTAGTATTATTATAGTAAGGTAGTATTGTTATAGTAATGTAGCATTATAGTAATGTAGTATTATTATAGTAATGTAGTATTATAGTAATGTAGTATTATTATAGTAATGTAGTATTATAGTAATGTAGTATTATTATAGTAATGTAGTATTATTATAGTAATGTAGCATTATAGTAATGTAGTATTGTTATAGTAATGTAGCATTATAGTAATGTAGTATTATTATAGTAATGTAGTATTATAGTAATGTAGTATTATTATAGTAATGTAGTATTATAGTAATGTAGTATTATTATAGTAATGTAGTATTATTATAGTAATGTAGCATTATAGTAATGTAGTATTATTATAGTAATGTAGCATTATAGTAATGTAGTATTATTATAGTAATGTAGTATTATTATAGTAATGTGGTAGTATTATAGTAATGTAGTATTGTTATAGTAATGTAGCATTATAGTAATGTAGTATTATTATAGTAATGTAGCATTATAGTAATGTAGTATTATTATAGTAATGTAGCATTATAGTAATGTAGCATTATAGTAATGTAGTATTACTATAGTAATGTAGCATTATAGTAATGTAGTATTATTATAGTAATGTAGCATTATAGTAATGTAGTATTATTATAGTAATGTAGCATTATAGTAATGTAGTATTATTATAGTAATGTAGTATTATTATAGTAATGTAGTATTATTATAGTAATGTAGTATTGTTATAGTAGTTCAAATAACTAATTGATTAACAATAATTTTGTATTGTATCAAATTTGGAAGTAATGCGGCTCGTCAACTTCCCATTTTTTCTATGTGTGGCCCATTTACCTGGCCGAGTTTGAGACCCCTGATCTACGGTATCTGTTGGCAGAGATATTCAAGTCTGGTTGGGGGCTTTACCATGTATCATTAACTAGCTTGAAAAAAATATATATCATGAATCCCCAAAATGTCAAATCACTGAGTTTTCGAGAACAATTTTTTTATATCTGAATTTTTTTTTATACACTCATGCAAACCTCAGTCCTTTAAATAATGCAGGACCTGCAGACGTCAAAACAAAATGGTCATATCAATATCAATACAGGGTCTGCTTTTTTCATAAACATTACAGCTGTTGTAAATAGGCTGTATCTGGTATTGCAGCTCATCGCCTTTCATTGCAAAAACAGACAGCCCATGGACAAGATTGTCTCTCTTTCTGAAAAAACACAAAAACAAAACATTTCTTCTAGATTTGGACAACCACATTAATATTTGTTTCTGAGAAAGCCAAGATACAACCCGTGCCGTCATTAGACCCCGGATCCAGGAGCATGTGCCCAATGTTTTTTGCCTAATTACAGGGTATCAATGTACTGGTGATCGCCACTTTCAAATGAGCGCTATATATGCCGGTAAACGAGTGCTGATGGATTATGTAGCACGCCGATCGGCGCTCGTTTGGCTCCATTCGCATGGAGCAATTATTAAACCTTATGGGGATGAAAGAGATTCACCCCCATCAGTGTGCATCATTGTCAGAAGCACATCCACTGTTTACACGAGGAGATGTGCTGCCGACAATGGTGATTTCCGGAAAAAGCAGAACAGAAAGGAAGAGGTTGAGCGCTCACACGAGTGCTTCTGCCGCTTCGTTTTAGCGATTGGTTGGGGTCTCGGTGCTCGGACCCCAGAAATTAAACTTCTGACATGTCACTATGACATGTCAGAAGTTTGTTGAACGTTTAGTTACACTTTAAAGAGGCTCTGTCACCACATTATAAGTTCCCTATCTCCTACATAAGGAGATTGGCGCTATAATGTAGGTGACAGGAATGCTTTTTATTTAAAAAAACGATCTATTTTCACAACTTTATTAACATCTTTAGATTTATGCTAATGAGTTGCTTAATGCCCAAGTGGGCGTATTTTTACTTTAGACCAAGTGGGCGTTGTACAGAGGAGTGTATGACGCTGACCAATCAGCATCATGCACTCCTCTCCATTCATTTACACAGCGCATAGGGATCCTGTTAGATCCTTATGTGCTGTCTTATACTAACACATTAACAATACTGAAGTGTTTAGACAGTGAATAGACATTCCACAGGATGTCTATTCACAATCTCTGCACTTCGTTACTGTTTCTATGGTAGTTACAGCAGAGGAAGCGTGATCTCGTTGTAACCTGTCATTTACCGTGTAATCTCGCGAGATTACGCGTCCTCTGCTGTAACTACCACAGACAGAGTAACGAATTGCAGAGATTGTGAATAGACATTCCGTGGAATGTCTATTCACTGTCTAAACACTTCAGTATTGTTAATGTGTTAGTATAAGACAGCACATAAGGATCTAGCAGGATCCCTATGCGCTGCCTAAATGAATGGAGAGGAGTGCATGATGCTGATTGGTCAGCGTCATACACTCCCCTGTACAACGCCCACTTGGTCTAAAGTAAAAATACGCCCACTTGGGCATTAAGCAACTCATTAGCATAAATCTAAAAACGCTAATAAAGTGGTAAAAATAGATAATTTTTTAAAATAAAAAGCACTCCTGTTACCTACATTACAGCGCCGATCTCCTTATGTAGGAGACAGGGCACTTATAATGTGGTGACAGAGCCTCTTTAAGGGCATGACCAGACGTGGCGGAATTGCTCTGGAATTCCGCTGCGGACAGTCCTCAGCGGAAATCCGCAGCGTACACGTTTCTCCATTGCTTTCCACAGCTTTTTAGTTGGGTTCGTTTACACGTTGCGGACAATTCCGCTGCGGAGCATAGGCTGCGGTGCGGAATTTGGTGTCCGCAGCATACACTGACTGTTGCGGACGTGTAGCGGACTTTTTGCGGACTCATTGTGGAATTTCTCCATTGACTTCAATAAAGAGTCAAAATTCCGCAATGAAGTCCGCAGATGTTATGTGTGCTGCGTAGCGTATTTGTTTTACGAACATGACATTTCTTCATTCTGGCTGGACCTATGTATTTCTAGGTCTACAGCCAGACTGAGGCCCCATGCACGCTAACGTAAAAACGCCCGTAATCACGGGCCGTTATTACGGCACGGGCAGGCCCATAGAAGTCAATGAGGCTCCCATAATTACGAGTGACTACGTGTGTGCACCCGTAATTACGGAAGCGTTGCTAGGCGACGTCAGTAAATAGTCACTGTCCAGGGTGCTGAAAGAGTTAAGCGATCGGCAGTAACTGTTTCAGCACCCTGGACAGTGACTTCCGATCACAATATACATCAACCTGTAAATAAAATAGAAGTTCCTACTTACCGAGAACTCCCTGCTTCTTCCTCCAGGGATGACGTTTCAGTCCAAGTAACGGCTGTAGCCAATCACAGGCCAATCACAGGCTGCAGCGGTCTCATGGACTGCCGCGTCATCCAGGGAGGTCGGGCTGGATGTCGAAAGAGGGACGCGTCACCAAGACAACGGCCAATAAGTATGAATTTCTTTTACTTTTACTAGGGAAAGGGCTGCCCCTTCTCTCTATCCTGCACTGATAGAGAGAAGGGAAGCCCTCTTCGCCTCAATACGCAACGGCTAGTCCGCATCAATTTAATGCCCATTTTAGGCAGAGCCGCAACAGAATCTGCAACGCAGATTCTGTGCGGCATTGATGCGGACAGTGTATGCAGAACTCTGCCATGTCTGGTCATGCCCTAAGGATAGCATTAAAGATGTGATCAGCCGACAAATGAGCATTCTGTTCCCCTAATCATCGGCCCATGTAAAAGGGCATAAAGACCTTGTTCACACAACAGATTTTTCCTAAGGAAAAATCCAATATGAATTTGGCCCAGATTCTGCGGCAGAAATCTGAGGCTGACCCTTGAATTTCTGCCGCGGTTTTGCAGTTTAAACAGGCGCGTTTCTGCCTGCAGATTAGGTCCATCTAATAAGGATACTCTGCGCGTGGCTTCGCATCGGAAACCACGTCAATTTGTGACATGACACTTCCTATTTTTTCAGCGAGGTGGTTTGCAATTCCGCCTGTTAAAAATTCTTCCTCCTTTAAAAATTAGGGCGTCAACAGCTTTCCTAGACTTTTAAACAGCAAATCTGTCTTGTTATCAGTGATGTAGAAAAGTTGGGTGATAACACTGTTACCAGAAATAACAAAATGATGAATAGAGGACGACTCAAGGAATTAATTTGGGGGCTGCTTTAATATGATTTTCTGTACCATTTATTACCATTTACAATTTTCTTTATCCATCCTGTTTGTTTTGGCTCATTTATCATAAAAGTCAACAAAAGCATAAAGTCATTTCTTTGACACAAGGTTAGTCAAATGATGGGGCATGATGGCCGCCTGCATTGGTGTCTTATCATGTGCATGTCTGAAATGTTAAAAAATAAATATAAAAAAATTAAAAGGGGATGATTGCTTCTACCACAAACTATTCACGGTAGCGAGCTCTTTATGGTCCATGTGAGTTGGCTCAATGGCTCCTCTGTAGAGCGCAGACAGTAGATGCTCTGTATTTCAGCGTGTCCAATGATCTCTTTCTGGGTCACAAGTTGCAGCATGTGAACCGGCAGACAATTTACTATCATGGGGTTGTTTGTTAGGTAATCTCGTCATATATGTGTCTCAACAATATATGTATATAAGTGGGCTAGGCTGCGTCTCTCATGTCTATAAAATACAAATAATAAGTCCGAGCATTGTCCTCTTCTGTCAAGTTGGCAGAAATCCTATATATTATGTTATGTCCTGGGAAAGCTGAGTGACAGCCAATATGGCTGCCATTACTGCCCCAATAAGGGTTGTCGCCCGCAGAGGCGTAACATGAAGTCCTTGTACCCCAATACAAAATCCTCAGCTGCAATTTATAATTCTGGTGGCTTCTTATGTGGCACCGGGGCCTTTGTGCACCCACCGGCACCAGGGCCTGAGTGCGACTGCTACTTATTCACTCCCAATAGCTACACTACTGGTCACCCAGCTGCCTCAGAGTCCTGAATAGGTAAATATGCCAAGTTTTTCAGCTATACATTCCCTACTTCCATATTGCTTCATGAGTAGGTGGGTTTTCCATTCAGGACACTGGAAAGCAGAGTATAGCTGGGTTCACATGGTGCGTTTTTATTTTGTTTTATGCGTGCAGTTTTTTTGGTAGATAAACTCTGATGTCTTTTAATGGGATTTTATCAACTAAAGCTAAAAACGCAGCGGAAAAACCCAGCCTAACTGTGTGATCTGTATTAGTGACCCTATTAATTATTTCCCAGTTTTCCAAAAAACAAAAATAACAACAAAAAAAAACAAATGTAACTAAAAAACAGCTGAATAAAATTTTTACCAACCTGACAGGAAAGGACAACCTAAGGCCGGGTTTACACGAACGTGTGCGTTTTGCGCACGCAAAAAACGCGGCACTTAACAGCTCCGTATGTGTCAGCCCCGTATGATGCGTGGCTGCGTGATTTTCGCGCAGCCACCATCATTATGACACTCCGTTTGGATGTTTGTAAACAGAAAAGCACGTGGTGCTTTTCTGTTTTCATTCATCCTTTACAGTGCTGTTGCGCGAATCACGCTTGTCCCACGGAAGTGCTTCCGTGTGACATGCGTGGTTTTCACGCACCCATTGACTTCAATGGGTGCGTGATGCGCGAACAGCGCACAAATATAGGACATGTTGTGCGTTTCACGCAGCGGACACACGCTGCATAAAAATCACGCACCTGTCTGCACGGCCCCATAGACTAATATAGGTCCGTGCGACGCGCGTGAAAAGCACATGTGTTGCTCGGACGTATAACACGCTCGTGTAAATGAGCCCTAAGGCTGAGTATCCGTCCTGTGCGCTGCAGGGAATTCTGGGTGAAAAACTGCACCAAACGGTGATGCCTGTGATTGGCTGCAGCGGCGGTCACATGTGATGAAGCGTCATCCCAGGAGGCAGGCCCTCTGACATCATCCAGGCCGGCCTCCTGGGATGACGTTTCATCCATGTGACCATCGCTACAGCCTGTGATTGGCTGCAGCGGTCACATGGGATGAAGAGTCATTCCAGGAGGATGAAACACAGACTCTTAAGTAAGTATAATATATTTTTTGTATTCTGAGTTGCGTTTTTTGCGGCGGGATTGCTGCGAACGCGCCGCAAAAAAAATGAAAAACTGCTATTTGATGCGGGATTTACAGCCCCGTTGAATTCAATGGGGAAATCCTGCAACAAATAAGCAGCGTTTACTTTAATATAATTGACATGTTGCGAAATAAAACTTCGCACCGCAGGTCAATTTCTATTCCGCTGCGGAAAATCCGCAGTATTTACGTAAAGTGTGAACTGGCCTTTACACATTTTTTTAAAGGTGATTTTTTTTTTTTACCTGTGAATTTTTGCCTGTAATATTTATTTTGACTGCATCTGCAGTTATTATTTATTTTTTTTTCACTTCTTTGGCATTTTCTTTTAAAGGCTATGTAACCTTTGAAAGGCAATTGTTTTTAATAAAAAGGTGTATCAGTGTGTTTTGTGTAACTTTGTAAATACTTTTTATGAAAAAATATTTTAACTTTTTTTAGATACAGCTGCTCTGTATTCTCTATACAGAGCAGCTGTATCGTTCGCTATTCACTGAATCCGTCAGTCCCGCAGACCTGACTGGTTCAGTGGCAATAAGTCCTGCTTGTCTCTGACATGCAGGATCCACCTGTAATCTATAACATCTAAGTTCATAGAGGCTGGAATGGAGGCCTATCCTCTTCAGCGAGTCCCACTTTTGTCTCGGATGCAATAATAGCTGGAGATTGGTCTAGAGACCACGTGGGCAGCGCCATGAAGAGGTCTTTACAACGGAACGTCGCACCATTCTGAGATTGCATAATATAGGGTGGCATAATATACGGTAGCCGGACCCCTCTAGTTTACATTTTAGGTACGCTAACAGCTCGGCATCACATTGATTTGGTTGTGGAACCAGTGGTATGGCCATTTCTCCAAAGTGTCCCAGAAGCCGTTTTTTAATAGGACAACGCCAGGCCACATGTTGCTCGTTCTGTGAGAAGCCTGCGTGGCCTAAATTTGCTACCATGGCCTGCAGCGTCCCCCCTATTGTCTCCCATCGAGCACATCTTGGACGTCAAAGGGAGCTGCCAGCAGGGTCCCGTTCCTCCGAATGAATGGAGTGGCAAGCCAAGCATGTGTATGAAGAGGGCTTTAAGGTCGCTATTACATGGCATTTAAAGGCCTGGGGTAGCGCATTGCATTTTTAACTAGTTGCCAGACTGCAGCTGGATTCTGCTAGGGTCGCATTCCTCTGAATGAATGGAGTCGAGTATGCACGCTGCTGCTCCATTCACACTCTGTTGGCCTGCCGGAGATAGCCGAGTACAGCGCTCGGCTATCTCCGGCAGTGCCATAGAGAATGAATGGAGCAGTTGGGCACATGCTCCAAGCATGCCGAGGAATAGTTCTACAAAAAAAACATGAAAAAACCCTACATGAAAATGGCACCAAAAAAAATGCCCACCGGAAAAATGCCCACATGGAAAATTGGCCAAACTGAAAAATACGCACAGTTGAAATACCATAGATATTTATAAATATAGACAACCATGTATATAACCATTCACCTCTTATGTATTATAATGAATACGTATCAGGGCCAGGACAAGCGGTAGACGAGGGTAAAGGGTAAACACAATTTAATTAAGCTCCTATTTCAACTGGAACCGCAGGCTCTCTGCCATGCCAGTCTTTAGGCTGGAACACGAACACGAGGTCAGTGTATAAGTTCATTAATTAATTTCTATACAAATGTGGCCTGTGTATGGGGAGGGCTTTAACCCCTTCAAGATGAAGCCATTTTTTTATTTTGGTTTTTACTCCCCGCCTTCCAAGAGCCATAACTCTTTTATTTTTCCGCCAATAGAGTGGTGTGAGGGCTTATTTTTTTGCGGGAGGTGATGTAGTTCCTATTGGTAGAATTTAAAGTACCATGTAATGTACTGGGAAACTGAAAAATAAATATTTGCGAAATTGGAAAAAACTGTGATTTCTCAATCGTTTTTTGGGTTTCATTTTTACGGCTTTCACGGTGTGGTAAAAACCACAACTTTATTCTATGGCTCAATACGATTACGGTGATTCCAAATTTATATATATATTTTTTTTATATTTTACTACTTTTTTATATTTTACTACTAAAACGCTCTTATTTTTCTGTGGATTGAGCGGTGTGAGGGCTCATTTTTTGTGGGACGAGCTCAGTATCATTTTTTGGTACATACAATTTTTGGTGACTTTTTATTGCATTTTTTTTGAGAGCTAAGATGACCAACAGCGATTTTGGAATTTTAAATGTTTTATTTTTTACAGCATTCACCGGAATGGGGGGTCTAAGGGAGTTCAATGTCTGTCTTGAAAATGTATTGTAATTGCTCTCATGTGAATTGCTTATTTGATGTTTGGAATGTGTATAACCGCATACGTCTTTTCTGTCATATATGATGGTGCCTGGGGGAGGGCTAGGGGAGGGTTTTGTATGTTTCGTTTCGTTTTGCATTGTATCTTTGAAACATCAATAAAAACTATTTGATTAAAAAAAATAACGCTACATTGTAATAGTTCAGACTTTTACGGACGCAGTGATACCAAATTTGTTTACTTTTATTACGTTTTACATTTACGAATGGGAAAAAGTTTTTTTTTTTAACTTTTAATATTTTTTAAAATTCACTTTTATTTTTTAAAAATTTTATTAGTCCCCTTAGGGGACTTAAACCGGTTATCAATAGATCTCTGGTACAACACACTGCGATACTAGTGTATTGTCATTTCTACAGGCTTCTGTTTCTACAGGCTTAACAGAGGCAGACCTGGGGGCTCCCTATGGGAGCGGAATCCCCAGCCAGAGCATCGGCCACTTTGTGGCCGGGAATTCCACTCCAGGAGAAGCCCCCGGTGTCACTGTCCATATATGGATAGTGATGCCAGGGGCTCCTCCAGGAACAGAAACCCTGGCCAGAGCGTGGACAGTGATGTTAGGGGCTTTGAGATGCCGGAATACCCAGTCAGAGTGTCGGCAATGCTCTGGCCGGGGATTCTGCTCCTGGGGGAGCAACTGACGTCACTGTCCATATATGGACAGTGGCGTCAAGAGCTTCCCCGGTGTAACGTCTAATGCCACGGCCCGTCGTTCTGACTCGACGGCCGTGGCCATGGACATGTGTGTTCTCTGCTGCGTCGTCCCCCAGTGAGGCGCCGGCACTCACTTACTGGTATGGAGACTGTCTCCCGGAGGGCGGGTGTGCCCACACGTGCACGGTCTTAAAGGGCCAGTGTGCGCATAATTGCAGGAAGTCTGCAATCAAGCCCAGAATGCTACTGGACTATATAAGGAGCTCTGTCCTCTTGTTCTTTGCCTGAGCGTTGTTTGATCTTCAAAGTTTGTCTTGCTAATGGTCTCCTAGTGTCTTCCAGTTTCCAAGTGTTCCCTGTTCCTGTATCCTGTTTCCCGTGTTATCCAGATCTAGTACCGTGCTGAGCTGTTGTCGTGTTGTGCTGCATTCCACGCCTGTTCCGCTACTCCACACCTGACGTCTACTTGCCGCCTGGTCCCAGCCTGGCCTGCCTTGCTACTGTCCGAGTTGCCACAGGTACTCTTTCTGGACTAAAGACTCTGTACTATACCTGTTTGGTCAGCTGCCGTCCCGCTCCGCGGTACGATCCAGTGGGTCCACACCCCGCATCGTGACACCCGGGCTCAGCGCTTAAAGAAGCGTTGTGCCCGGGAAGTCTTCGGCTAGCAGAAAGTGAATGCTGAAGCAGGGAGCTGACGGTTCCTTGCTTCAGCATTGGATTCAACTGTATCTGAGCCCTGAGGACGCAGATACAGTTCATACCGGGACATATCACCGGCCGCCCGGGACAGCGGGACACCGCTCAGAATTCTGGACTGTCCTGCTTTATTCGGGATGATTGGGAGGTATGTATAAGGTCAAGATCGCACACACAGTTTTGATGCTGTTTTTGTGTCAGTTTTTTACTAAATTTTTGAGCCAAAGCCAAAAGTTGATTCAAAAGGTATAAAGAATAGACTAATGCATCTCCTTTCTTTTGTATCCAGTCTTGTGTTTGGCTCCAAAACCTGAGCCAAAAACTGCCACAAAAACTGCATCAAAACTGTGTGTGTAATCCTGGCCTAAGGCATGAACCAATCTGTTATAAAAACAAAAAATATCCCTCCTGATCTAGTGGTGATCAGGCTGGATAAACATTTAAACAAGAATTCCAGACATTGACGTAGGCGCTGATATTATTTTGGTGTAAGAAATTATCTAAGCCTTTTTAAAGCCATCCACTGGCAGCAAAAGGTGTCCCTTTGTGAACTTCTGTGTGCTCTGCCTGGCCCTGTTTGCCGGAGATTATCCCCCTATGCTTCTAGGGGCGCAAAGCTCCATAAAACATCATGTGGAATCCGACAAAAAACACCTTTGTATGAAATTAAAGGCATATAGAGGTACAGAGGTTTACAGAGCCATTATATAGCCATGTTATGAGGTGTAAGGGATGCAGGAAAGTTCGAGTTGTGCCCCCTCTCTACAGGGGCTCCATGGCAGTCGCAATGGGCTGCCTCTATGATACGAATGCTAGCGGTTGAGTAAACCATCCAGCCATGTGATGTTGCCATATGGAGCAATAACCAACCAATTGAGATAGGGTGACTACAGAGACCCCCACACATATCTCGTACCTAGCTTTTAATACAGTATGCAGCAGTTTGCATTGATGCAGGTGTTAGGTTATATGGTCACAATAAAATGTTCTTGATCAGAATTACTCGGGGTAAATTCCACTGCTCTGACCAAGCCTGTATGATCTAAACGAGAAGATAATATAGTTTTGCTTGTACCAAGTAGGCCGGGAAATGTCCCAGGATGCTTGAATAGGGTTAATTAATTAGATGGCATGTAAACAAAATCCTTAATTTGGAGCTTTACAAAGGTAGGATCTCCATTGAAATGAGCAAGAATATGGTTTAATACTACCATGATTTACTGTGGAATTTTTGTCCATTGGCCAAAACCGGACAAGACTTGAGCATTCTGTTTCTTTATCTTTTTAACGGTAATCTGAGATCCATGAATACGCAGCAACAATGCGGCTCTGTCTGCTAAGCACATTTCCCAGCTTGTTAGGTGGGATCACAATAGAGACATGTTTAATATTTCAGACAGGCTATGTCGGTACTTGTAAGCATTCTTTCGGGATCACATCTCGGCTGTGATTGCAATTAATTGCACAAGTCTTACCATTGAACTTGACCAGAATTCCGGGGCACTGGACGACCTTAGAAAAACAAACAACATAATAGTAATAATAGTGCAGCTGACATTACTAAACCGCTAGTCTAGGACTGCTAGATAAATGCCCCACCATGAGTTATTCAGTCCTTTAATTTACTGAACTTGGCTCGGAATCAGTATGCAGAATTAATTGATTTATTTTCTATGAGAAATGTTAAAAGAAGAACTCTAACCATTTCTATTGATGATCCTCCTGTACCCTATTCATCAGACCCATGGGGGTCCTTTGGTGGCAGCGGTCCAAGTAGCACTGTTGTTTTTATACTGCTTTATTGACTGTGCTTAATCATTGAAATCAAGGAGCAATGCATTTACTTGTACGTCTCCTAGGTATCGAACCGGCAGTGATGGGGGGGGGGGTTTAAAGTGGAGGACACTTTCTGCAAAATATATAATCCACCTTTGGCTTTATTTCAGTGTTGAAAACGTTCGGAGCTCAAAAAAAATTAAAAATATGAAAACCTATGGATAAACTATGGCCTCTGGTGTAAATGGTAGTGACCCATAGAATAAAATTAACATGTCGTTTTTACTGCACTATGAACGTTGTAAAAACAAAACCAAAAAGAACAATGGAGAAATGGCTGTTTTTTCCCCATTTCATTCCACAATTAAATGTTTTCCAGTTTCCCAGTAGATTATATGGTACGTTTAATGTCTCTATTAAAAACGGCAATTCGTCCTATGAAATAAAAGGCCATCATACAGCTATGTATACAAAAAAATATAAAAGTTATGGCTTTTGGACATCGGGGAGGAAAAAACTAAAATAAAAAACCCAAAAGATCACAGCAGCTATTAAGCAGCTTTTAGTATTGCCAACCCAATTCACTGACTGCTGTGCCCGGCCTTGAACAACTTAGGGTGGTAGTTCCACTGTGGACAGAAACTGATGTGAATTAATTCTCTGTACAGTGCTGCAATATGTGTTGGTGTTATATAGACTAGGTGCTGGGTAACACTTGTGGCTAGGTCCCTTTCCCCGGGAGACCACACTTCTTGCCTAGCACAGGTGATGAATTATTGAGCTTAGTTTCACCAAGGCCGATAAGGACCAGCAGTGGTTTCCAGTCTCAAGATGACAGTAGGGTGAATTTCTTGCTTCTCCATTCAGCCTCTACCATACATCCAGAAGTCGGTACAATCTGACCCACAGGAAATGAATGTGCACCGTAAGATCACTTTCTTCCGGATCTTAAGGCCGTTTTACACGGGCCAATTACCGGGCAAACACACGAACGCTTGTTCCCGATCATTGCTCTGTGTAAACAGGACAACTATAAGTCGATGAACAAGTGATCGCTCGTTCATCGGCTGATTGTATAATTTATGCTGCAAGAAATATTATAGTGATCGGCATGCCGACATGATTGAAATGTATGAGGAGTCATGATCGTAGTAACGTTCGATGCTCCCCATACATAACTCCTTGTGAAGGGAGCAAACGAGCGCCGATCAACGACCTGTCTTGTTGATCGGCAATCACTTACACGGCCCATGTCTAGGGTGGTTGGAGGATTAAAGAAACAGGTAGAAGTATTTAACCAGGGCCTGGGAGCTTAGTGTTAATCAGACCAGGATTGATACCAGCACTAAAAGAACAGAAACAGAACCTTATATAATTCACCCATAAGATATAGTAAGAGAAATAAAAAAAGAGTAAAAATAAAGACAGCGCACAGGAAAACTCTGTGCATTACACTAATGGAATGGACAAGCATATTTAATCACTCACACGGCCTACTTCCCAATTAACCTTTTGCCCCTATCGGAGCCAGAGAGAACAAAAGAATTTGGCACGCCATCTTCCTGCGACCGCAAAGCTGCAAAACTGACTACTGGTTCCTGTGCTTTTATGTTAACATATTTTAGTAGATTCCAAATTATCTTCCCATGAGGTTCAGATGTCACCAGCAGAAGATGATTCCTGACCTTATTCTGTTGCTCAGCAAACAATTATGTCAAAAGAAGCAAAACTTTTCTAAACTTGAAGAGGAAATATGCTCATTAAGATGTGTTGGACAATCGAATTATGAAAGTGCGTCCATAAGAGTGATGAGAATATAATTACCTTCCAGTATGAGAAGTCAGAATATATATTTAAAAGTTATAATTATTGTGTTACATGCATATATATAGACAGGGTGTGAAAGGTATTGCAGTATACAGTCATATATAAGGGAATTGCATGAATAGTAATTCCCTTCCATAATGTTATCTTAAGCGCTCCCATAAGAAGTGGGAACCTGATAATACAATAGGGTGTCCCATTCACGGACTACAGTCATGCTTAATGGTTAACCTCTCCATTAATATTACCGGATAGCCTATCACACACTCTTTGTTTATATGATAGATACATGTATTATGCAGTGTGCTCACTGTTTTATGGCAGTAATGCCATCCAGTGGAGTGGTCCTCATACAGACCTTGTTTTAGATCCTCAAAATAGTTTTTATACATTTCTCTTTGTTATATTGTATCCAATAAAATTTATATTTTTCTATTTTGATTATATATAGTGTTTGGACTCCTTTTTTCTCATAGTTGTTTCATGATATATTGGAGTTTGCTATATCTATACTTATTAGAACGTTGGAGGTGATTAACACTATGTTGGCTGCACCTAACTTACTTACCCTGCGAGACTTGTTTTGATAAGTCTTTATATGTAATACCAGTTTCTTAGAACGCCATCTCTTCTCCAAGCAGTTTAGTTGCACCCACTTGGTCCCAAGCAAATCAAAGCAGTCAGAAGTCATTTTTGCAAGTTCCAACCTTTGATTCACCTCGAAGGCCAGATTAACAGAGTTTTTGCAGAGATTTTTGGTGGGCAAAAATCCAGCAGTCAGATGTTGACTATGAATGAAAAGGAAAATATTAATTCCTATTCACACAACACATTTTTTTGTGGTATTTTTCATTCATTCTTGCGGTGTATTTCTCCCATTGATAGATAGACCCTCATTTTACAAAGAAAAAACACTTTAATTTTTTTAGTTTTTTTGGATCATGGTCTTTCATGTGTTTTTAATGCTTTGTTTGAAAATGCACAAAGAAAAAAACATTGTAAAGGAGGCCTAATGAAGCAAGCGTGCTCGGCTGTTTCCGTAATTCCTTTAGAAATCTTAGGAGAGAGTCACGCACATGTGCGCTGCCACCTCTTCACACCTCTTCATTCATTCATTCCCCACTTGGGAGCGGTAGCTGCCTCACCAGGCGGGACAGGTGTCGGGTCGTTCTTGGACTCGCCTCTATCAGATATTTGTGGCATATCCACAGGATATTCCATAAATTTCTAAGGTGGAAACACCCCTTTAACCAGTGCTATTGATAGGATTGTTTAGCTCACAGCACCCCTTGCCCCTGTAGCGTTCACCACAACCTCATAACAAAGTCCATTGTCCAGCACACTCACAGAACACTGTATTTAATCTTTTTAAGTGAGAACTTTATAGACTGAAGTGCACTGATAGGTGCGCAAACTGAACAATTGTAAAGCGCCACTAACTGAAGTGTTGTTGATCACAGTGACCCATTTATACAACTTTAGCGGCTACTCGGCTTCCTGAAGAACACAACATGGCCATCAAAGCTCTACATTGAGGCTGAAAGATTAATTTGACGTTTTACATTTGCTGCAAATCATTTAGTAGAAAATTCCACCAAATCAATTCTGTGACCCGTATTCCAGACCTTCTTGAGAACCACCATGTTCACACACCATCACTCATTATTTCTCAACCACTCCTTGCCCCAATTATTAGTATCTTATTCTGGGCTGCCATCAAAAGTATATAAGCCCCTTAAAGACAAATTGTCAAGCCCAATTGGGCTCCCTTTAACAGTGCATCCCCCATCTTGACCCCATTGTGTATTTTTTTATGAACACCAGGGGTGATAACGTAATTGTTTTCCAACATAAAGATTATCTTCCTTCCGACACACAGTGGCCCATGGATCCTATAACCTGTAGGATCCAAACCCTATTTGATGGGTCACTAGGAAAGTGGAAAACACTAAATAGGGTGAGTGCAGTTTCAGTGCCCATAAATACATTTGCCTCATTTTTGCACATTATTGCCTATTAAGTAGGGATTCTCTATTTAAGTTAAGAGAAATTGTGAAAATCCTGTGTATTGGCTACAGAGCGTGAGTTGATAGGTGAAGAAGGGTCCCATTGAAGACTTGGCCCCTGACAGCAGTACCACCTGTATTGTCCTTATGGCAGCCCTGATCCCAGTTATTAGAAAAACATAATTTTACAGAACCATGGCAAGAGCATATTTGAAGGAGTCCCATACTAAAAATCAAAAGGGTCATGCCACCAACTCCATCCATTCTAATTAATGAGGGCTCAATACTTGTTTGCCTTTCTCCCTTGTATGAGGAACAAAAGAATGGAGTTGTGACCTTTTCGACCAGACAATCCTTGTTTGCTAATGTGGTGCTTATGGAAATCGGAATCTCTAACAAGGTTCCCATCACCCGTGAGATAAGGGACTGGAGCCGAAGTTCCCTCTCGAAAAGCATTATAGGAGCCACAGAGACTGCCTGTATCATACATAGGCCAATGAACCATCAAAGGTATCCATCCAGGGTATTGGGAAAGTAGACCTCTTTTAACTGTTGTCTCTGACCTTCAAGCAAAACATTTTTCTTCTGGTTGAATCATCTGGGAGTTAGCACATCATGTAGCAACCAGTAATGTAAATGATGCAGAATCCCCTACAGTTAGGATAGGGACAAGATAATAAAGTCAGAGAAACATCAACATGTCCTAGGGGGGTATTGTAGTATGAAACATAATTTCTTTTTGAAGTTAATAGCATACAGTATATGGTCTACAGGGCCCTCAATGTGCCGTGCTCCATGACTGCATGCTGCCGGCAGTGGATAATGCTCGATATGTATAAAGGCAATGGACAAGACAAATAAATTAATTTTTATTTTAATGTATTGTAACCAAGAAAACCAATTGACTCTAATAAATTAAAGTGTGGGGCAAAGATATACATTATAGACCCAATTTCTAGTCATTTTCGTAGTGGGACTATAAAAATGGGTGGTAAGTTCTTGAGGACGTTGAAGTGGTTTTCAGTGTTTTAAGAAAAATAATAATATAGTTTATATAGCGCCAATATATTCCGCAGCACGTTACAATTCAAAGATGTTCTTAAAGCTCTCCAAATACTTAATATAGATGTCAGGAGAACGCTCGTTCAGCCGACAGCTATTTCTCCTAACTCCCCAATAAACTTAAACACTTTGGCAGAGTGCATGTTTTTTTTAATGGGGAATGGGGTATAAGGGCCTGTTCACATCAGCATTTGGCTTCCCGTTCATCTGTTTCGTCAGAGGAACAGATGAAGGGAAAGACAAACGGAAAGTATAGTTTCCACTTGCAATACCATTGATTTCAATGGTATTTTATTGTTTCAGTTTGCCTTTGTTTCGCTAGGTTTTTTTCACGGAAACAATAACACAGCACACTACTACTATTGCAAATGGAAATGATACTTTCCGCTTGTCTTTCCGTTCATCTGATGGAACAGATGAACGGAAAGCCGAACGTAAAGGCCAATGCTGGTGTGAACAGGTTCTAAGCCGCTGCCCCACACTAATTGAAATTCAACGTGCCCGATCCTTGACATCTGCAATCAAGGGAGAGTTGGGAAACCCCCATACCGAAATGATAGTCATCCGATTCCGCCACCTTAAGGATAATAACATATCTTAAGATTTATCCCAGGAAGCCTGTGGCCATAGATAAAGTGTGCTAATGTTATTTATCTATCCAATAAACTGAATTGCATCTGTCCCCCAACAGTTCCATGAACTATAATGCAGATTCAGACATTTCTTAATCCGCGGGGGACATGTAGCAATGCTTATCATCAACTTTGTGGTTCATGAATAGAATGTCAGAATTACAGTGAATACTGACACTTACACAAGCTACACAGACAAGGCAGTAGCAGAGAAGAAGGGGAAGGTGGATGTAAAACTGCATAATAATGCAAATACATACTGTATGCCTGGCAGGGTCTGGGGAGTGCTGGCTGACAATTTTTATAGGCAATGTAATTGGTTGTCATTGGTGGACAGCACCATCAAAAAATACATGTGTTGATCTATTCGGCTGTTTCTGAGTTACCTTGGTATAACAGATGCAGGATTTCCAGAGATGACATCCTCATATGAAGCCAATAAAGTGAGTCTGCGTACCACGGACCCAGATTATGATATAAATCTATAATGTTGTGCAGATTTCATCTCATATTCCAAATTCCTACTGTGCAGTTCTGTAGTTCCTTCATTCTATTCATGCACTGGGAAGCTCAGGATGAACAGTTCTATAGGTCTTACCAGGTAAAAGGATGCTGCAGTGTATTAAAGGACACTAAAAAACTGATTTGCATGGTAGGACTAGTAAGGAGTGCTGTGTTTGTCTCTACAATCTACGAGCACTTCCTCGAATTACACTTCAAAAATAATATTTGACATTATTTTATTTAATTGAAGAAACAGTAAAAATGATAATTCACTATAAGACCCGGTTCACATCTGCGTTGGAGCCTCTATTAGGGGCCTCCGTCACAGATCCAGGCAAAAATACCGGAAACGTGACAGACCCGTTAAAGGCCATGTACACATTTGAAAACGGTTTTTAATAGAAATAAGGAAAATAAAACAGTGTATCAGTCTGATTGGTGCAACTTTGTAATTATTTTTTATTAAAAATAATTTTTACTTTTTGAGATACAGCTGCCTTGTATCCTGTTATTGATCACACCTAAGTAATGAACTTAGATGTGATTGGTAACAGCTCGATCCTGCGTGTCAGAGACATGAAGGACCCGCTGTCACTGAACCCGTTAGTGCCGCTGACCTGACAGATAAAGGTTTTCAGCGCTAGACACAGCTGCTCTGTATACAGGATACAAAGCAGCTGTATCTCAAAAAGTACAAATCATTTTTAATAAAAAGTATTTACAAAGTGGCACCAATGACACTGATAGACATATATATATATATATATATATATATATATATATATATATATATATATATATATACAGTATATATAAATAGTTTTCAAAGGTGTACATAGTCTTTAAAGTCAATGGGTTTTGTTGTGCGCCAATGGCATTGGTTGTACAAGGGAACCGATGCTTCCGGTATTTTCGTTGGTCTGCTCATCTGATGGAGCAGGGCAACGGAAAGACCGACGCAGATGTGAACGACAACTTATAGACTTAGTGCAGGACCCATGTGAGGGTGGTGAATAAAACTTGGTTTCTCTCTTTGGTGTTCTTTCTCTTTGTCATGCTCCACCCACTAAGCCTACCACTAGGCATAACACAGTCTATCTGTTTCTTACCGAAAAATGTTTTTGGCAATTAAAAGGGATTTCTGGGATATGAGATTTTTTTTATAATAAATGTTCTCTGGAAAAGCTGCTTCTATGGTGACCATGGGGCCGGTTGTGTGAAAACATTTCTCAGTGTGTCGGCAGGACAGACGTTGTGTACATGTGCGGTAAAACCGTGGGCCGCACACAACCACTCAGATTTGTGTCCAAATAAACTGCAAATGAAAACATTATGATATCTGCTTGATGACAATGAACTCAAACATCTTAAGTCCTGCCAGTTTGTACATCTTGATAAATGATTCATGTCTTGTTAAGTTTATATTAAGCTTATGTAAATATTCATAACCTCGGAGAGAGTTCAATAAACACAATGCTAGGGGCTTTGATATCCGGCCTTACATCCTCATCCTCCAATAACTTACAGAAATCCCCGTTCCTTTTTTCTTTGATGCTATTGATCTACGACGATCACATCACTTCAAATCAGAAGCAAAACCAGCGAAAGTAATGTCTGCGTAATGTAGATAGCGGCACCCGTATGAAATGAAAAACAGCTGCACAAAAATATTCCTCAAAAAATGTTTCAAAAAATATATAATGTTATTCTAGATTTTGCCCTGGACCCTTGTTGTGGACAAGCTCTAGCGTCTAACATCTCATCCTTGCGGCCCACGAATGATGCAGTCAGGTGAATTAATCACATTGACAACATGCTACTATGGCCCACAGAGGGGCAGTGGGCAAAATATGTAATTACGTCATATTGCTAAATGGCTTAGATTTCCATTTACACGTTTTCATATCTATGTCCCAACAGCCTTTTAATTTTATACCTTCATGTAATGTACTGTCGTTTGTGTGGTTTAGCAAAGAATTGAACATGGGCACCACACAATGCCACAAACACGTTGTATGAACTGTATAGTATTTGTACATAAATGTACAGTACATGGAAATCTAAGCCTCGTACAAATATAATCTTATTACAAATTTTGCCCTGCCCCATGGAAAATAGCACAGCTGCAGTGTGTGTCAACCACGTAGAATGAGATCCTTTAATCGCATGCCCAATGTCACGGGAGCTTGACGATGTGATGTCACATGGTGAATTGATGCCATATATGGACAGTGACAGTGACGTCAGCAGCAGTGCTAGAGTCACCGTGCAGAGCATCAGGTGATGCTCAGCGCGGGGACTCCAGCGATAGGAAACTCCTGATGTCACTGCCCATAAGGACGGTGACGTCGGGAGCAGTGCTGGAGTCCACGGCAGAGCACCAGCTGATGCTCTGCTCGGGGACTCCAGCGATAGGCAATGTGCCAGCCCCTTGCGGTCATGCGCTTGATAACACACCGACATGAACAGCACAGGAAGTATCTCCTCAGTCCTGTGGGGCCGTGTCGGCGCATCATCAATATTAGGAAAACTACAGGACTTCCGGCACCAATTAACCGGGTTTGAACTGAACGATTCAGTATAGAATTAAAAATGAAAGTATATTAGTAAGTGACTTCTTTTCACAATAAAATATAAATTCAAAGCAATTTTTGTTCCCTGGATAACCCCTTTGTTAATTATAGGAAAAAAAATGCGACCTGTGAATCAGCTCTAAAGCAGAAAAACGCTGATTCCACACTGAAAATCTGCAGCAAACTGCAGTGCAATGCTAGTGAAATGGCCATGAGAATTTACTAACCATTTAATGATGCAGCAAATTTTCGTTTTTCACTTTTGTTTTTTCCTCCCCACCTTCCAAAAGCCATAACTTTCTTATTTTTCCATTGACATAGCCGTATACGGGCTTTTTTTTGCTAGTTTTTCATGGCACCATTTAGTGTACTACCATATAATGTAATGGGAAACAATTATTTGTGGGGTGAAATAGGCAAGAACAGCATTTCCGCCATTGTTTGTAGAGTTTTGTTTTTACAGCTTTCATAGCCTAAAAATACAGTGTTTATGTTTTAACACTTTTACAAAAAAAAACTATTTGTTAAAAAAAATTGTGTTGCCATATCCTGAGAGCCATAGCTTTTTTTATTTTTCTGTAGTTTTTAATGGTACCATTTTGAAACACAGTTTTTGATCATCATTTTTGTGAGAGAAGAGGTGACCCAAAAATAGCAATTTCGGCGGTTTTAATTTTTTTTTTACAGCGTACATTATGCGCTACCAGTTATTTTTATTTAAATATATATATATATATTACGTTAGGGAGGAAAAAGGTTTTTTTTTTTTTTTTACTTTTAATATATTTTTTTGTACATTAACAAAGACTAACTGTTTTTTAGTTTTTTATGTCCCCCTAGGGAACTTGAACCAACGATTTTTGAATCGCTTGCACTGTATACAGCAATACTAATGTATTGCAGTATATCATGATTTTGAAAGGCTTCTATTAAGCCCTGCCCTGCACAAAAATGGCAGACCTTGGGGCCTTCATTAGGCCCCCAGGCTGCCATGAGAGCCATAAGCACCCTGTGATCACGTCGCGTGGGGGTCGGTGGGCTGTCGGCTTATGACCACGGCATCTAAGTGGTTAAACGGACCGAATCAAAGATCACCTTAATTCCTCCCATTGCAGTGAGGTGTCGGTTGTATTATACAGCCAGCACCCGCTAAGCATGGAACACACTCAACCCATGAACACACTCAGCTCCATACTTCCCTTTGACAGCTGCCACGTATATGTATGTGGCATGTTGTTAAGGGGTTAAAGACATGCTCAATTTTGTCCGTAAATAATAGGTGTACGTACATGTACACCAGACACAAGGTAATATAAAGAATATAAACTTAATCTAACATGTCTACTAAGAGTATATCATGCCACTTTCACCATTTTGATGAATTTACTGCAATTTGCCCCAATTTCATAGATTCATGCATCCTCCATTATATTATTTTAGAGGCATAGCAAAGGGGAAATGTTTACTCCTTCCCGCCCCAGGAAGTATGAGAAAGTCCTGGGAGGAAAGTGGTTGGTGCGATTTGCCGTATGGCATCACTAAAAATGTCACTATGTAGTGATGGCTAGTGACAGAGTAGTGAAGGTTGCTGTCATCGACAGGTGCCAATCACTACAAACTGACGGACTCAGAGGACCAATCAGGGCGGTCCTGTCCCAGTAAACGCTGTGATTGGTTAGTGAGTGTTAACTGACCAATCCCAAGTTTTTAGTAGGAAAAAGTGAGGCACATACTTGTGAAGAGAAGAAAATTGTCTATTATAAGTGTGATCAGCCCCAATATCACCCCCATTACTAATATTACCCCCTGATCACTTCCATTATCCCAGTCTGATCACCCCCATCATCTTTCCCTGCGATCACCATCACACCATCATCCCCATGATCACCTGCCTGCGATCACCTCAGTGACACCTTCAAGCCATTACCCCCATCATTTCCCTGTGATCACCTCCCTGTGATGACCTCCGTAATTTTTAATACAAAAGTAGTACGATATCATTTTTTTGTACTATTAGTTGGCATATCATTTTTTAGTATTATCTGTATGCCTATACATTTTTTGTACTATTTGTATGCATTACATTTTTTAATACTATTTTTGCCCTATAATTTTTTTCATTAGTATGTCAGTTGGGAATATGACCCAAAGGCTTTTCTCTGCCGAGGAGGTGTAGAACTTTTTGGCATCTGACACACTTAGTCAGCTAGCAAAGATGACACTTCTTTCCTCTTGTCCTTGTCTTCTTCATGCGTTAGTGACTCAAAAGAGCCCCTGAGAAGGCCTCCCAAGACTGGGGCCTCCCAACCCCACTGAAGCGGCCCTGACCCTATATAGGTAATTCCCTAAAATGTTGCACCCCTGATACTTTTCGACATGGCAGGGCTCAGAGAGCTGGACCTTTTAGGTTCTGTTTTTTCCAGGTGAATTTAGGGTTGTAATGGTAGCACAGACAAATTTGTATGCCCAACAATTTATATCCCTAAACCCCAGTTCAATTTATGCTAAACCCCACACATGGACCCCTATAGATGCAGTGGAGATGGTCGAATTTTTGGGCCTTGTATTGAATGTGGGGTTATTGAAGAAGCCGACCATTAGGTCCTACTGGAGCATGGAAATACTTTACCACACTCCAATGTACGAAAAGGCCATGTCCAGGACACACTTTGAAGCGTCCCTGAGATTCCTACATTACAATGATAATACGCAGTGCACACCGCGAGATGACCCCAGATTTGACCGCTTGTTTAAAATTAGGCTCTTCACAGACTACTTTAGTGCCAAGTTTGCCCAGACTTACACCCTCAAGAGAAGTGCATTTCTATTGATGAGTCCCTGGTACATTGTAATAGGGAGGCTTCAATTCCGCCACTACCTGGCAAGTAAGAGGGCAAGATATGGCATTTTGAGCCCTGCAAAAGGTCATCAGGGTACACCCACAGGTTTAAGATTTCTGAAGGGAAGGACACCAGAGTTGACCCCCAGAATGGCCCTCCTTCCTTGGAATTACAGGAAAAATAGGATATTTTCTACACCAGCATTCCCCTATATAAGTGCCTTGCTTCCAGAAGTACTGCGGCATGCAAAAAATCACAGAAGCCTCTCTAGGTTGCTGCTTCGGCAAACACTCAGAAGGGGCAAGAGCAGGGCATTATTCAATGACAATGTATTGTGTGTCAATTATAAGGACAGGAGGGATGTCCTTATATTGAGCACAATAAAAAGCAGTACCCCTGTCCCAGTACGAGGTACCAGTATAAAAACCTCCAAGCCAAACTTCATCCCCGACTGTAATAGGTACATAGGAGGGGTTGATACTTCAGATCAAGCACTAATGCCCTGTAGTGCCATGCGGAAATCGGTACAAAAAGCTGGCCATGCACATCATACAGATGGCATTGTGAAACGTCCATGGTCGCTGACCACAAACTCCTTCCATCCAGTCGACGCCCTTCTCTCCAGAGATGTCTGCACATACGGCAGTCCTGTTCCACAGTGACCACCAGGGTGCGCTTGCGAGCTCAGTCCAGACTTAAGAAGCCAAAGCGCACCCATGTGGGAGATTGAGCTGATTGCTCCCAGAACACCCTCGGCTATAAGAAGGTTCCAGCCCCATCCTCCCATGCCTGAGCGTTGTTTGTCATATCCTAGTTTGTCTAGCTAATGGTCTCCCAGTGTTTTCCAGTTCCAGTGTTCCCTGTTCCTGTATCCCGTATCCTCTATGCCGTGCTATCCTGTTCTAGTGCCGTGCTGTGCTGTAGTCGTGCTGTGCTGTACCTATGCCTGTCCTGCTGCTCCACGCCTGACGTCTGCCCGCTGCCTAGTCCCAGCCGAGCCTGCCTTGCTACTGTCCGAGCTGCCACAGGTACCTTATACGAACCGTGAACTGTGACCAGGAAGTGGGGGTGCAGTACACCTGGAAGTGAGGCCACACAAATTATACCAGGACAACATTTTCCTAATGACTTCTCCTCCGCTGGTAAGAAAGGAAGGACCCACAAAACATTTCAGAGTGTGTTACAAAGGGGGGATAAGTAAGGAGACAGCTTACCATTGTGAAATCTGCTCCACACAACCTGGCCTGTGCATAAAACATTATTTCAAAATATACCATACATCCCTTGAATTTTAATGTTATTATAAATTTGCACCCCCTTATGTACACTGATGTTCTCTGTACAGCTTATTTCCCAGAGCAACATTCTGCTCCTTCCCTTCTGAGACCTGCCGTGTGCCCAGGCCACAAATTACAGCCATATGTGCAATATTACCGTACCCGGGAGAACCAGCATAGCAATTTATGGAGTGTCTGTCTCCGGTGGCACAAGCTGGGCCCAGCATATTAGGCACTGAAATGGCATAAATGGAAATAAATGGAAATTCTCACTCTGCACCGTTCAATGCGCATTACAATCTGTATAACACCTGTGAGGTCAAAATGCTCACTACACCCCTAAATAAATGCCATAAGGGGTGTAGTTTACAAACTGTGGTCTCTTCTCAGGGTTTTCCACTGTACTGGTACCTCAGAAACGGCAAATGTGACATGGTACTCAAAAACCATTACAGCAAAATTTGTGCTCCAAATGGCGGTCCTTCCCTTCTGTGCCCTGCTGTGTGCCCAGACAGCAGATTACAGCCACACGTGGGAAATTGCTGTACCTGGGAGAAAAAGTATAACAATTTATTGGTGGCACAACATATTGGGCAGTGAAATGGCATAAATATTAAAAAGTGTCCATTTTTGTTCTATACCATCCACTGCGCATTAAAATCTGTATAACACCTGTGGGGTCTAAATTCTCATTACACCCCTTGATAACTACTGCAAGCTGGGCACGACATATTAGGCACTGAAATGGCATAAATGTTAAAAAAAAATTCACTCTGCACCGTCCACTGCACATTGAAATCTGTATAAAGACTATGGAGTCAAAATGCTCACTACACCTCTTGATAAATGCCTCAAGGGATGTAGTTTACAAACTTGGGTAATTTCTTGGGGTTTCCCCTTTACTGGTACCCCAGAGACTCTGCAAATGTGACATGGCTCTCAAAAACCATTAGGGTATGTTCACACGCTGAGAGGCAGTTACGTGTGAAAAGACAGACTGTTAACAGCTGCCTCGTTTCACACGTAAAAGCTCCTCCTCGTAATTTACGAGGCGTCTGAGACGCTCGTAAACCTTGAGCCGTGCTTCATTGATTTCAATGAAGAACGGCTCAAATTACGTGGCAAAGAAGTGCCCTGCACTTCTTTGCCGAGGCAGTAAATTTACGGGTCGTCGTTTGACAGCTGTCAAACGACGACTCGTAAATAACAGGTCGTCTGCACAGTACGTCGGCAAACCCATTCAAATGAATGGGCAGATGTTTGCCGACGTATTGTAGCCATATTTTCAGACGTAAAACGAGGCATAATACGCCTCGTATACGTCTGAAATTTGGCCGTGTGAACATACCCTAACAGCAAAATCAGGGCACCAAATGGCGGTTCTTGCCTTCTGAGCCCTGCCGCGTGCCTAGGCAGGAGATTACAGCCACATGTGGGGTATTGCTATACCTGAGAGAACCCGCATAATAATACTTGGGGTGTTTGTCTCCGGTGGCATAAACTGGATATTGTGCACTGAAATGGCATAAATATTTTTAAAAAAAATCATTCTGTACCATCCACTGCGCAATAAAATCTGTATAACATCTGTGGGATCTCAATTCTCAATTCTCACTACACCCCTTGATAACTACTGTAAAAGGTGTCGTTTACAAAATGGGGTCACTTTTCAGGTGTTTTCACTGGACTGGTATCTCAGGGGCTTTGCAAATGCGACATGATATCCAAAAGCCATTCCAGCAAAATCTGCACTGCAAAAGCTAAATGGTTCCCTTCTGAGCCCTGCCGTGTGTCCAAACAGAAATTTATGACCACACATGATGTAGTACTCTGGAGAAATTGCTTTACAAATGTAGGGGTGCATGTTTTCCTTTATTATTTGTGAAAATAGAAAATAATTAGCTTAAACTACATCTTATTGGAAAAAAAATTTATTTCTAATTTTCACTGCCCCATTCTAATGAGTGTAACAAAAACTTGTGGGGTCAAAATGCTCACTATGATTCTAGATGAATTCCTTGTGGGGTGTAGTTTCCAAAACTGAGTCACTTCTGTGAGGTTTTCACTGTACTGGTACCTCAGGTGATTTGCAACTGCGTCATGGCTTCCAGAAACCAATCCAGCAAAATCTGCACTCCAAAAGCCAAATGGCGTTTTTTCTCTTCTGAGCCCTGCCGTGTGCCCAAACAGCAGTTTATGACCACATATGGGTTATTTCTGTACCCAGGAGAAATTGCTTTGCAAATATTTATTTAGGAAAAGGAAAAATATTAAGTTGAAACTACATATTATTGGAAAAAATGTGGTTCTTTTTCAAACCCAAATCTAATAAATGATACAAATAAACCTCATAACGTTACACAGTATTTTTCAAACTAAAACTATTTATACTGGTTGGTTGTGATGAATTCCCCCACATACACAGTGGGTCCATTTTAGGGCATTCCACCCTCCTTGGGGTCTTGACTTTTCACAAGTCTCAGCGGTTTCCACGCCGCTTTGCAATGTGGCTCCCAATCAGCCTTTTTAGCGGCTTCCGCCAAGCTCGACGACTTGGCACTGCACATCTTAGATTATGCACGTCCAGAGGGCAGAAAACTGCAGTAATTTCACCCATATCTCAGGAAAAACAGGCCCTCTTTGGGCTAATTCTATCTTACACTGTGCAGCATAAGGGGAGAGTCTTTCTCTGTTCACCGGATAATACCCAACCACCTTGGTGCCAACATTCCTACCCATTTATTAAGTTGAGCCTTCACCCCCCCCCAGACGTGCAACTACATCTCAGACGCTTTTATGCTACAGCGCATTTTACCACACTATGGGGCCAGAAAGAACATTCCCTGAGCCTAAGAGCCTGACTATTGTAGAGAAAGTCACAATCCCCATCAAGTTCACTGCACAGAGGAGGTCATCACCATCCATCACGCCCAAAACCCACACAAACAAACGGAGACAAATTAAACACAAGTTTCACCCCTCTTACACACCCATTTTAATATAGAAAGTGCCTTGTTTTCCTAGGATACCACAGAATGAAACAGAAGCTTTTTCAGAAACTGCCCTCCAGACATTAATAGACTTCAGTTGGGGTGAATTGGCGTTCCTTACTCTATAGGGCTGTTCTGTATTACATATTCTGTTCTTCGGCTGGTACAGTGAACTGAAAAAAATAAACTGACTGTGTCCACAGTTGCTATCCCGCTGCAGTGGTACAGCCCAGTGGGTCAACACACCCATCGGGACAGTACTACCGCAGCGGGATAGTTGGCAAACAGGATACCAAGTCAATGTCTATAGTTTGAATAAGGGTACCTATGGAATTTCATACAGTAGCGATGGTTAGGCTCAGATGGGACCTTGGCAGCAGTTAGACACCAGGCACGGTGTAACACAGCAGGCGTAGTATACGGCACAACACGACTTCAACTCTCTATGGCACAAGAACAAGGTAGCACGGGATACAGGATACAGGTAGCAGGTACGGGAACACTGGGAACTGGAAAACACTAAGGGACCATTTGAAAAGACTAACACGGGTAAACACAACAACGCTCAGGCAATGAAGAAGGGGCGGGCCCTTCTTATAGTCCAGGGTGATCATGAGTTAATTTCACATACTTTTCAGGCGTGTGCGCTGGTCCTTTAAGGATGGGCACGAGCGCACCCTACAGGAATCAGCAGAGTGAAGCGGAAGTGAGCTGGCGTCTCCCGAGGAAGAGATGCAGGCCAGCGCTCACAGATCCATGGCTGCGGCCATCAGGAGGTGAGTAATCCTGACGGTCCATGGCCATGGGTGCTACAGATAGTACATATAATTATTCTAAATGCTGCAATGCAGCAAAGTTGTGTTATCCATACCTCCCAACTTTTGAATTCGGAAAAGAGGGTCATTTTAAGCCACGCACCCTAACCACGCCCAATATCCCGCATCAACACATCAAATCACGGACAGATCCTTCTGCAAATAACGCGCGCACATTGTCACTGCGGATCTCTAGACTGTCTGAATATCACAGATATTATGGATCCGGTTATATTGCCTTTATGTTACTTTTCCTATCTTGGGTATAACATTTGCTCATCACGGCGGCAGCAGCTGCAGGACAAACCAAAAGGCTGAGAACAATGAAAGTCAAGAGGGAGACCCTGTGGTGGATGACTTTTCAATTGACCGGTATCAGAGTTACATGATGGGGATTTTTTTTTCCAGTTGTGTATCTCTGCTACCGGTCAATGGAAAAATCATCCACCAGAGCCCCCCTGTAGATTGCTCCACACACAGCGCCCCTGTACATAGCGCCAGACACAGCCCCCTGTAGATAGCTCCACACACAGCCCCCTGTAGATCGATCGCTCCACACACAGCCCCCTGTAGATAGTTCCACACACAGCCCCCTGTAGGTAGCGCCAGACACAGTCCCCTGTAGATAGTTCCACACACAGCCCCCTGTAGATAGCGCCAGACACAGTCCCCTGTAGATAGTGCTACACACAGCCCCCCTGTAGATAGCTCCAGATACAGCCCCCCTGTAGATTGCTCCACACAGCCCCCCTGTACATAGCACCAGACACAGCCCTCCTGTAGATAGCTCCAGATACAGCCCCCCTGTAGATAGCTCCACACACAGCCCCCCCTGTAGATAGCTCCACACACAGCCCCACCCTGTAGATAGCTCCAGATACAGCCCCCCTGTAGATAGCTCCACACACAGCCCCACCCTGTAGATAGCTCCACACACAGCCCCCCCTGTACATAGCGCCACACACAGCCCCCATGTACATAGCGCCAGACACAGCCCCCCTGTAGATAGCTCCAGATACAGCCCCCCTGTAGATTGCTCCACACAGCCCCCCTGTACATAGCGCCAGACACAGCCCCCCTGTAGATAGCGCCAGACACAGCCCCCCTGTAGATAGCTCCCTGTAGGTAGTGCAACACAACCCCCTTATAAGAGGTAGCCGGCCCTACTGCTGCCACTCTCCGCTATGCTTTCATTCACCGTCAGAAGAAGGCAGGAGTCTTGCGGCGGTGTTCTCACTGGTGTCGATGCCGGCCCGGGAGTGGACCAGTCCAGTCATCTGACCTGTCATCTGACCGGTGAGGTCAGATGATAGGTCAGGTGACTGGACTGGTCCACTCCCGGGCCGGCATCGATCCCAGTGAGAACACCGCCGCAAGACTCCTGCCTTCTTTTGAACGCTGCTGCAGACGTCTGGCATGCAGGGCGCCTGTCAGCAGCGATCAGCTGTTTTGATACAGCTGCAGCGCCCAGCAGGACATTCTGCAGACCGCCCGGGACAGCGGTGAGAAACAGGGACTGTCCTGCTGGATCCGGGACAGTTGGGAGGTATGGTGTTATCAGTGTGTACTGTGTCTTGTTAATGCAGAACCACCAAGATATTCAGCAATGGATAGAAATGAGAATTGATAATTTCCTTCAGAACTCTGCATTGCTGATAGCAGTATTTAGTATAGCAGTACAGAGGAGTAACTTTATGCTTCTTGGCCATAATGCAAAACCTGTAACAGACCCCTTTAGCTATCATCGCCTGGTCTGGGGTCTGAATAAATTTGGGGGATTGGTCTGGGTTTTGAATTAATTTAGGGATTTTGGGTTTAAAGAGATAAATGGGTCTGGTCTTTGGTCTGGATAAATTTAGGAGTCTGGGGTCTGAATTAATGTAGGGGGTCTGGTCTGGGGTATGCATTTATTTTGGGGTGTGATCTGGGGTCTGAATTAATGTAGGAGGTCTGGTCTGGGGTCTGTATTCATTTTGTGGTCTCATCTGTGGTCTGAATAAATTTCGGGTCTGGTCTGGGGTCTGAATTCATTTAGGGGTCTGGTCTAGGTATCTGAATTCATTTAGGAGTCTAGTCTGAGGTATGAATTAATTTAGGGGTTTGGTCTGGGTATCTAAATTAAATTAGGGGTTTGGTCTGGGGTCTTAATTATTTTAGGTGTCTGATCTGGGGCCTGAATTAATTTAGAGGTCTGGGGTCTGATAAATTTAGGGGTCCAGTCTGGGGTTTGAATTAATTTAGGCATCCAGCCTGGGGTCTGAATTATTTTAGTGGTCTGGCCTGGGGTTTGTTGGGTCTGATCTGGGGTCTGGTCTGGGATTTGAATAAACAAAAGGGACTGGTATGGGGTCTGAACACATTTTATGGTGCGATATCGGGTCTGAATAAACTTTAGAATGTAACCTGGGATCAGATTACTTTAGGAGTCTGGTCTGGGGTTAAATTTAATGTTTGGGTCGGATCTAGGGTCTGAATAAATTTTGGGGTCTGAGCTATCTGAATTAATTAAGAGGTCTGATCTGGGGTCTGAATTATTTTGAGATCTAGTCTGGGGTCTGATTAAATTTGGGGTCTGGTCTGGGGTCTTATTTAATTTATGGCTCTGGTCTGGAGTTTGAATTACTTTAGGAGGCTTTTATTCCTTGGTCTAGGGTAAAAGATGGGGTTAACACCTGGTGGACTAGGATATATAAGGGGGTTATTATTTTGTTTCCTGGTGGTCTAGGGTAAGATAGAGGCTTGATCCTTGTGATCTAGGGTGTATAAGGGGGTTAATATTTTGTGTCCAGGTCGTGTAGAGTTAAATAGGGGTTCAATACATGTGGTCTAGGGTGAGGGGGACTAATATTTTATTCCATAGAGGTCTATGGTAAAATATGGGTTAATACCTGGTTACCTGGTGATATTATTCACCTCCTCAGGTTCTGGTGATGCGTCCTGTAGCGCCCTGTCTGGGCATTCTGTATGGCAGGAAGCTAAACTTATTCAGCTTTCCTATGTGTCCTCATCATACAGATCAGTGCCGGGCAGGTAGATAGAGGAAACAGCTGCCCAATTCTTTCAATAATTGGGCACAGCATTATATAAGCGCTCTGCCCGATCTTTTAGGAAGCGGTCAATAACGTCTAGCGCCACCAAGCCACCTCTGACTGCGGACTCTGATGCACACACTTTATAGCAAAGTTTTTTCTTGTTGAAAAGTATATTTTATAGTCTGAAAAATACAGTAATATCTATATAGACATGACACATAGGATCACAATGATGGTTTTAATCCACTAATCAAAGCTGCTGTAAAATGTTTTTCGTGAATAGTAGAAGTTGTTCTTTTCTCCGAGATCACGCTCATTATAGAAATCTCTGACTCATTCTTCATGTGAAAATTCTGTTGTTCTTAAAAGTACTTTTAATGTTTGTTGATTTACTATTTAGTTCCAGAGGTTATCTGTTCATTGATTCATTCAAGGTCAATTAAGTTGTATATTACAAAACAAATATGTGTAGAACTTGAAGAGGCCGCATGATGCCACCAGTATGACTGCCAGCGTTATGTCTGCTCCGCTCTATACCTTAAAGGGGAACTCTACTCAAATAGTTTGGTATAAGTACATTGATGGTAATAGGTGAATCATGATCTGGCACCAATTACCATTAGGGATTGTGTCTGAAAAATCAAAACCTTTAATGTCCATCATTGTAGTTCAGTGGTGACATCGGTGACGGAGGAAGTAGCTAGCTTTCTTTCAAACTTGAAAAATAAAAATACATAACAGTATAACTGCATGTAAAGAAAGGTAAAATATTAAATTTTTAACCAAGATATGTAGCAGTTATTGTTCAGCCTAAGGCACAGACCATGTACAGGTTTTTTTTTTTTCGTTTTTCACATAGCTGTAAATATGTTTTTTATGTATCATATATAAGGGAAGAATTAAGTTTATGTGGGTAATCTATCAACCTTCCTATGCCACTTTTCTGGCGTAGAAAAGTTGCAATAGGGCCAAAAGTCGCAATTTGCAGTGCAAATTCAGACTTTTGGCCTTTTTATGCCACCAAAGGAACATTTGTGATAAGAGGGCACAAAAGGGGCGTAACTACTGTGGCCCATCAAATGTATTATAATTTACGGCAGAAAATGAGGGGAAACCTATGCCAGTTTCTAGCTGACGTAGATTTCACACTATGGGGTGTAGCAAGGTAGAGGCCCACGCTGGGCCTTGTACCTTGCCCCCCCCAATCACTCTAAGCCCCTCTCCCCTCCATTGGACTATTAAATCATTGTAAAAAAATGATACTCACCTCCTCTTTTCCCCTCTGGCTCCCTCAACACTCCAGTGCAGCTCACAATGTAATGGCTGCGAGTAGTGTCAGGACGTTATATACGATGCAGCTCTGATGACGTTTAAGTATGGCATCGCATATAAAACCCCGATACTGCTCGGCGTCAGGACCTTGTGTGAGCGGCGCTGGCGTCATGAGGGAGCAGGAGGGGAGAAGAGGAGCGTTGCAGTGAGTATGTGCTGTTTTTTGTTGGCCCAGCCGCGGTGCAATTGTGGCCTACCGCCCGGTTGGTAGATGCAATACATTTATTAAGAGGCTTTTGTCTCATTATAAATGTGTCACATCTTACACCAACTTTTTAAATTGCCCGTGTCGATCTTAGTCTTTTCTTGTATAGACTCTAAAGTTCCAAGTTATTCCTCTAGATGGCGCTTTCTGCAAACTTGTTATCTAGTTTGTTCACATTGTACTGATGTCTTATGAAGTCCAATGACTTATTTCACTCAAATCCATGCTGAATTCTGGGACCTGCATATAGTGGATTTGCTGAATGTAGTGGTGGATAAGCAAAAGCATTTTAGAGGAAATAACAAGCAACGATAATGAATCTATAAGGAGAAATCTCCTACAAAGAGAAGTATATTGGATACATACTATGAAAAGCATTAATCCAACAGGCATGAATGAAACATGCAATTTTGGAGTATACCTTAATTCTCTCTCTTTTATTTATAATATAAAATCTTATAACAAAATCTTATAGTATTCAGTGCCTTATATTTTCTCCAGACTTTTGCATAGTCTTTAAATGAAGTAAAAATAGTTATTGTTCTAATGTTATTATATAAGCTAGAAATTATCAATATGTTGAATAACTTAAAGGTGAAACAATACTATATATTCAATATTTAGACATCGTTCTGTATTTATATTCTATATACTGACTATTTAACTAATGGATTTATAGCTAGATCTTTATAAAGAAAGGATATTTTTTCCTGCTTTAAAAAATAAATTTAAAACGTAATTTTTCATTAATGAAATGTAACAAAGTACTATGAAAGAATTTTTTTCTTTCTAATAATCCATTTCCTAAATATTCATTGTGAAACTCAATGCTTGTTTTTAATTACATATATATTTTTAAATATGCACTCTTTTGTAAAAGTTGTTTATTAGGGTATGTTCACACGAGGTCATTACGTCCGTAATTGACGGACGTGTTTCGGCCCGCAAGTCCCGGACCGAACACAGTGCAGGGAGCCGGGCTCCTAGCATTATACTTATGTACGACGCTAGGAGTCCCTGCCTCGCTGCAGGACAACTGTCCCGTACTGTAATCATGTTTTCAGTACGGGACAGTTGTCCGGCAGCGAGGCAGGGACTCCTAGCATCGTACATAAGTATAATGCTAGGAGCCCGGCTCCCGGCACTGTGTTCGGTCCGGTACTTGCAACCGAAATACGTCCGTCAATTACGAACGTAATAACCTCGTGTGAACATACCCTTACACTTACCTTAGTCGATCACTATTTAAATGGGCACTGAACGTCTGACAGGTATGCTTGAGAAAGGGGGTAGTCCCCCGAAATGTCACACAGGTGTTGTCAGACGCCGACCCTCCACACGTGTTGTCTCTGCTATCGGTGAAAGCCTTGGATCTAACTGGGAAGACTAAGACGGAATTCTAACTAATTCTAAATGGGTGAAAAAAATATTTTGTACACATTTGGCAATGGGTATGCCTTTGTTTTCTGTCAATTGACATGGAAAAATATTTAATACAGTTTTCTACATGTCGACACTCTTGTCTGAATTAGCGCTTATTTTCTATAGGATAAACAAACTATGCCATGGACTGTTTATAGCTGGTGCAGTGTAAGTACATAATAATAGTACTCCACCTACGCACCCCTATACTCCGCTTTACATTAACATTTGTGCATTCAGCTCAGTTGAATTTCATGTCCAACAAGTAAATTGATATATAATAATATATAAATATTTTAGCAAATTAATTGCGCCCAATTTATATAACCTCTATTAAAGGGGTTGTTTAATGCCCCTATTAAATAATTCTGAGTTTTTAGAGGGAGTACCCTGTTCAGGACCCTCATTTATAAGCCAGAGTGCCTCTCGAATTTGAGGGAACGGCAAGTCTGTGCATTGCATGTGCCATTCATTTCAATCAGAACTGTGTAATTCTTAATTTCTCCTGTGGTGGCGCTGCAGGGGAATTTAAAGCTTGTTGAGGATTCCATCAGTTGGACACCCTGCAAACAGCTTATTGCCAGGGACCTGTTTAACAAAAAGAGATTGTCCACAGAGCATAATCGATTTAATTATTTGTTGCAAAACACAAAATAGTATAGACCTGCCATAAGAACCTGTACAGTAAAGGTATCACATTATTATGATGAATGGCGGAAAAATAGCAGAAAAATAGAAATATTGCAGAATTATAGCATTTCCCCCATATTGTATGTAAACATTAATGTATATTTCCCCAAAGTGGCACCTTAAGAAAGTAAAACATGTCCCACAAAAAATAAGCCCTATTACAGATATGTTGGTGTAAAAATAAAAAGAATGATGACCACTGGAATGCCAATAGTTGAAAAGAAAAAAGAATGATGCCAAGGTGAGCTGCCGCTAGCCGTACATTTATCTAATTAATTTATACTTTGGGTTGTCGAGTAACATTCTATTAGACTTGTTTACTACATACCATTTTTGCTGCAATTTTTATTTCTTTTTTTCTAATTACCCAAAAATTTAACTGTCATCTTTACAAAGAAAATGCAACCAAATTTGTGGCAAAAACAGCAGCAAATCTGTGACAAAAATGGCAAGTGTGAACCCAGTTTTTCACAGTGTATTTTGCATATTTTTTGTAGCGCTTATGTATGCCATTGTCCACTAGATGGCAATATCAAATATATTTTTTTCAAACATTCTTTGAACTCATACAATACACGGTGATACCGTTTCAGGAATTAGTTTTATAAGGAGCACAATATTTTTTTAACCATTTATGGTAGTGACTGACAAGTTTTGATATTCTAAGATTTGTTTCGGCATTGTATTATATTATTGATCCATTGATCTCATAAACAACATGCACCACTTGCCTACTTTGGGCCCTTTTGCTTGCTATGGGACAGAACTCTTCACTGCCTCTGCTGGAGGAAATCCTGCATAACATCATTGTGGATTTCCTTTCCATATCATCACTATGTTCTGTGATCATATACTTTAATGTTTAGCCGTGGCTGTGAAATTTTACCATTAGACCCAGAACGCCTGAGACATTATATAATCAAGCATGAGTGGTGTCTGCTTTTAAAATAGTATAAATGTCAATTTTATTTTCATCTCCCGGCCCCTCAATTACAGGATCAGGGACCCATTTAGTGGATAATTTGTGTATTAAAAATAGTATGGTGGGAGGGGGCCCAGTACTGAATTTCTGCTCCAGCTTACGATGACAATGTCATAGCAGCTGTGGGCAGCTGCCACTAGGGGGAGCTGACTGCATACAGCTTCATACAGCTCCCACTTTAATACTAGCTGTATATATCCATATGCAGCTAACTTCCCCTAGTGGTGGCTGCATGCAGCCACAATTATATAATGTATTAATCAGAATATCAGGGCTCTCTTATATTTTGATTGTTACCCCTGCGCCCCCTATATATGCTGTACAGCTAGTAAATCTAGAAAAATACCTAGTGTGAAAAATCTGGCCACTTGTTGGAATGGTTAAGTTGGAAATATTTTTTCCATAGGAACAAAGATATACATTTTTTGGGGCCGAGACGGTTAAAAATCTGTAGTTATGTTGCTAAATGTAGATGCATCCTTCAGATAGTTGTTTAGAAAGGCCCGAAGTGCACCACCATAGAGGGAAAGTATCACCTATATTTTATTTTCCATAATTGAAACCAGATTTTTTTTTAGCTGTTTTTATTTTTTAATTGTAGATTTTTTATTAGTTTATTTGTACTTGATTATGAGAGCAGCCATCTTGCCTGAGCTGCTGTTAACAGCATTTAGGGATATGCATTGCAGCAGCCACATTTACCATAGGAAACTGTGAACAGTAGGGGGACTCACTGACTTTTATGGAAGAGTTTTCCGGGCATGCTCTGTGACCTGTGCAGAGGTCATTGTACAGGAAGGGGGAGAAGGGGCACTATGTCCATCACCTATTGTTAATGGTGGATCCTGTGTTATCTATATAGAGGTGTTACCTGTGATTGTAATACTGCTGTGATGATAATGAGATGACTGCTCAGAAGTGATCTCTACAGAACAGGAAGGATCAGTCTATTATGAATGGTGAATCCTGTGTTATCTATATAGAGGTGTTACCTGTCAGTGTAATCCTGCCTGTAACGACAATGAGATCACTTCTGAGAAGTGATCTCTACAGAACAGGAAGGGTGAGTATATTATGAATGGTGGATCCTGTGTCATCTATTTATAGGTGTTACCTGTCAGTGTAATCCTGCCTGTGATGATAATGAGATGACTGCTGAGAAGTGATCTCTACAGAACAGGAAGGGTCAGTCTATTATGAATGGTGGGTCCTGTGTTATCTATATAGAGGTGCTACCTGTCAGTGTAATCCTGCCTGTGATGATAATGTGATGACTACTGAGAAGTGATCTTTACAGAAAATGATGGATTCTACTGTGAGGCTCAGTGACCAGATTGAAAACAGTAAGATTTTAGGAAATTTTTTAATATAAATAATGACAAAAAAAACTTGATTTAAGCAATAGGTCATTTTCTAAAGACACATCCCCTTCAAGAGCTCGTGCTATCTCCGAAATGGGGACGACGACACATCCTGCACCTTGCCTAGTTTAGTGTGGCTTTCTAAATTGATAGATATAGGACTGCACCAACATCATTTTTTGGAAATATCTGTTGGGGGAATATATATATAAACTTAGTGATACTAAGATATAGATACTAACTGGTGACTGGCAGCTTTATGTGTTTTCCACAATTTTGCACAAAAAAATGTCTGGACCGTGGTACATATCATTCACTTTTACCTCTTGTCTCCTCTCTATTTCCTCATAGATTGCAAGCTCTTGGGAGCAGGGCCCTATCCCCTTTTGTTTGAATTGTTAACTACTTATCACTCTGTATTGTTGGATTTTATTTGTACATGCTCCCTCTTAATTGTAAAGTGCTACGGAATCTATAGAAATATTAATATTATTATGATTATTATTATTAAGAATAATAATACAATTATCATGTTTCCCAGCCTTTGCTTGGAAAATTAGATTTCGAAGTCATTGATTTTTACGCCTATATTATTCTTTTAAAGATAAACCCCACCCCTGAGCTGAGAGCTCCATATCAGTTTTATGCCGTTTTAGTGTCCCCCTCCCCACAATTATTTGGTTAGTTGAATATATGTAGGGCTGAGATGGGTAACACACAGCCTGTGGTAAAGATACAGTAACAGTTAATTAATTTGGAAATCTTACAGAGGGTGACAGGACGTTGTGGACACTGTAAACTAAAAACAGAGCTCCTGGGATCTGACAAAGCTATTAAAAACTGATAAAATATTAAAACTATTCATTTTGTGGGTAAACTGTCTGGAAAACTGTGATTGTTTCCTATGGGTTTTGTCAGTTGTCCTTTAAATATGGAAGGAACTAATATTCTATATTATTCTTTTGTCATGTTTTCTGAATTATGTATTTGTAAAGTTTTCTTAACAATTACTACAAATTCAGTGATATTAATAGTAATTGTGTAACGTTAATAGCATTATTTCATTTTTTGATAGCCAGCACATTGCATTATTTACTCCATCCAATAGGTACTGTCAGCAGAATACAGCCACTGTTTATGGTAGCCTGTATCCTGTGAATAGACTGCTTATATTGGCTGTTGTGAAGCCCTGTCAGCACATTAGGGCAGATTTACTAATACTGTCTAAGATTTAAACAGTATAAACTTAGATAAGGCAGTCAGAAAATGCACCAAATTGATCAAGTGGTGCATGCTGTATGATAAATTTGGCGCATCTGGTGAGACATGCTAGACACTTTTTTCTGGTTTGCCCTTACCCCTGATATTTGTACGGTTCGTGGCTGCTGGCTCTTTTAATTCTGAGCAGGGGAAAAGAGTTTGCATCTCCCTTCCAACGAGTTCCAGAACAATGGATATAGCTCTATGTGAACTAGGCCTACGAAGCATGGCTTATGTATTGTGGGGTGTGACAGGGGCGGCACTGTACCGCATGTAGCATGCCCTAAGAAAAGTGGCTCTGGAATTATTTTCAGAATGTTGGAATCTGGGTAAAAATTACTTTATTTTATTTATGTTCACACAGAGAATCAATGATTTGTGAATGATGTACAAATGTGTGAAGCAGAAGGCAATATCAAGGGACTAACATGTACAGCAAATGTATTCTGAGGCAGTCAGCGTGTTTTATCAGCAGGCTTCTGTCATACGCCCAACCCTTTAATGTTACGACATCTACACTATAAGATGCCCAAATAACAGCAGTGAGTGGGTGCACATGCACCCAAAAAACATGGTGAGATTTGTCCCCATTTATCCCCAATAACAAGCCTAAACCATAAAAGATGGTGAATGTTACCATAGTCCTGAAAAGGGGCCCCTACATGAAGTCGTCTTATCACTGTATTGCCTTCTACTATAAGATAATAACAATGTAAGACACAGATTTCATCTAATGACTCGCACTAAGTAAAGTCATGATTTTCTTCTACCACATTTTACATCGGTTGCATGAGAAAAAGTGGATAAAATCCCAGCAGATCTCATTATTCTCCAAACCCCTTGCTCTACGAAGGTCTGAAAGGTCCCTTATCTAATGATTAAGAGAAATTTCTATTAAAGGCACTGAGTGAAATGACAGAGCTATGGGGAAAATAACAAGCTATTAACAGCCACAAGAAGACATATTTTAATATGAAGGAGGACGACGAGGCAGATGGTGGGAAATATCTTTAGATTAATTTACATGAAGCAAGATTATATTCTCAATAAAAAGTATAAAACACTCTAAATTGTCATATAAAAAAATTATATTTAGAAGAATTACATGCCGAGTATCCATTTAAATCGGGGGCAGAAAGAGTGCCCTGGGCTGTGACTATTTGTGCCACTGAGCCTCCGTTGTGATGTCAATTAAAAGGCAATGAGGTTTAACAAGTGGCTTATGGTCAACAGTTGTCAGGGCAGAGGCAATGGCGGCTTCAAGCTGGTGCCAAATGCTAAGCCCCAACATTAGCATGTGGCAGTAGGAAGGCCTGTGAGCCCGTTTAGCTGTTTGGTCCTGGGGCACATTCGAAATATCTGTCTGCTCAGTTCATCAATTGATTTCTCTTGCCCATCATGTGACCCTCCACTTTTACCAAAAACCTTCAAACTATGAGCTCTAAAGTAGGACCTAAGCCTCCATCAGTCTGAAATTACTTAAACTTCATTACAGATGCCAATACAGTATGTTCAGGGTTTCCAAAGATGGCATCAGCATTCCCATGTTATTGTTTGCGGCCCACACAGTTAACTCAAATTTTGCATGGACATAAGTATTCAGACCCTTTGCTATGACACGTGAAATTTAGCTCTGGGGTCTCATTTCTATAGATCATCTGTGAAATGTTTCTAAACCTTGATTGGAGTCCACCTGTGATTGGACATGATTTGGAAAGACACACCCCTATCCAGAGGTGTAGCTAGGTTCTCCAGCACCCGGGGCAAAGATTCAGTTTGGCGCCCCCCCCAACCTCTTTCCCGACATCTCCTTACCCCTCGCCGTGTTTGTTTTCTCTACCAATCGACGTGTCATTTATTTTTATGTAACGCGAGCATAAAAACATTTGTACATTTTACAAGCAATATGGTTCTATACACAACACCAGAACCAAGCTCAGTACATATATACCGCCCCAGAAGCAAGCTCACTACATATATACTACACCAGCACAAATACAGGTCAATTTAGTGCAACACCTGCCGTATAGGTGTGTACGGCGTAAAACTACAGCTCCCAGCATGGCCCAAACAATGATAAGGATATGCTGGGAGATGCCGTTTCACAAAAAAGAAATCCTATCATAATCATATCACCCATCATCTCGCTGCAGATCATACAGTGACTGCAGTGCTGATTAGAGGCAGAATAAACATTTACATTAAGTGACTCACCGGTGACGTCTCAGATTCTAGTTTTTTTCTCCATCCGGTCCAGACCTCAATGGTGGCTTCTCTCGGTCACAGACCATTTCTGCAGTTTGCCGCTCACATGTCTTCAGCTTCTCACTTTTCCAACATTTCTGCACCTATAAATAAATATAAAGTTATCATTATACCACACACTACGCCCCTAAATATAATAGCGCCATACACTGCACCTCTAATTATAATAGCACCATACACCGTGTACCACACACACACTGTGCCACCTGTAGATAGTGCCTGCCATAGAGTCCCCTGTAGATAGTGCCTGCCATATAGCCCACCCCTGTATATAGTGCTCCACTAGATAGTCCACCCCTGTATATAGTGCTCCACAGATAGCCCACCCCTGTATATACTATATACAAGGGTGGGCTATCTGTGGAGCACTATATACAGGAGTGGACTATATGTACAAGGGGGCTATATACAGGGGTGGGCTTTCTGTGGAGCACTATAGGGGGAGCTATTTGTGGGATACTATATACAGGGGTGGGCTATATCTACAGGGGGACTATATCTACAGGGGGACTATATCTACAGGGGTGGGCTATCTACAGGGGTGGGCTATCTACAGGGGGACCATATCTACAGGGGGACCATATCTACAGGGGTGGGCTATATCTACAGGGGTGGGCTATATCTACAGGGGTGGGCTATATCTACAGGGCTGGGCTATATCTACAGGGCTGGGCTATATCTACAGGGCTGGGCTATATCTACAGGGCTGGGCTATATCTACAGGGGTGGGCTATATCTACAGGGGTGGGCTATAGCTACAGGGTTGGGCTATATCTACAGGGGTGGGCTATATCTACAGGGGTGGGCTATATCTACAGGGGTGGGCTATAGCTACAGGGGTGGGCTATAGCTACAGGGGTGGGCTATATCTACAGGGGGCTATATACTATATAGCCCCCCCTGTAGCTATAGCCCAACCCTGTATATGGTGCTCCATAGATAGCCCACCCCAGTATATAGCCCCCCTGTAGATATAGTCCCCCTGTATATAGCCCACCCCCTGTAGATATAGTCCACCTGTATATAGCCCACCCCCTGTAGATATGGTCCCCCTGTAGACAACCCACCCCAGTATATAGCCCCCTGTAGATATAGTCCACCTGCATATAGCCCACCCCCTGTAGATATAGCCCCCCTGTAGATATAGTCCCCCTGTATATAGCCCACCCCCTGTAGATATGGTCCCCCTGTAGATAGCCCACCCCAGTATATAGCCCCCTGTAGATATAGTCCCCCTGCATATAGCCCACCCCCTGTTGATATAGCCCCCCTGTAGATATAGTCCCCCTGTATATAGCCCACCCCCTGTAGATATAGTCCCCCTGTAGATATAGCCCCCCTGTAGATATAGCCCCCCCTGTAGATATAGTCCGTCCCCCCGCAGATACAGCCACACACTTCTATTACAATTAAAAATTAAAAAAAATATTCAAACTCACCTTATTCCCGCTCCCATGCCGTCCGGCAGCCATGGAGACCTGCTCTCTTCTGCGCAGGTCTCCAGGGGGTTGAACACAGCGTCTATGAAAGGCGCTGATTGGCTAGGCAGGATGACTTTCCCTGCCAGTCAGTCAGCGCCTTTCATCGACGGAAGCATCACTGGTACAAAAGGTACCAGTCGCTTCATTCGTGGAGAGGCGCTGAATGGCTGGGCACGGAACGTGCCCGGTCATTCATTGCTTCTGATTGTACCTGTGTCCTTGCGACACAGGTACAATTATAGTGCAGGAGGAGGTGGCGCTGGCGCCCCCCTCTGAGCTGCGCCCGGGGTACGTGCCCCGCCTGCCCCCCCTAGCTATGCCCCTACCCCTATCTATATGAGATCTCACAGCTGACATTGCATATCAGAGCAACAACCAAGCAATGAGGAGGAAAGAACTGCTTGTAAAGCTCAGAGACAAGACTGTGTGTATCCACAGATCTGGAGAAGGGTACAAAAAATTCTGCTGCACTGAAAGTTCCCAAAAGCAAAGTGGCCTCCATAATTCTTAAATGGAAGGAGTTTGAAACAACCAGGACTCCTCCTAGAGCTGGCCGCCCCACCAAACATAGTAATCGAGGGAGAAGGCACTTGGTAAGAGAGGTGGCCAAGAACCCAATGGTCACTTTGGCTGAGCCCCAAAGATCCTGTGTGCAGATATGAGAAACGTCCAGAAGGTCAACCATCACTTCAGCACTCCACCCATCTAGGCTTTATGGCAGAGTGGCTAGAAAGAAGCCTCTCCTCAGTAGAAGACACATGAAAGCCCATCTGGAGTTTGCAAAAAAAAAAACACCTAAAGGACTCTCAGACTGAGAAACAAGATTCTGTGGTCTGATGAAACCAAGATTGAACTTCAATTCTAAGCGCCATGTCTGGAGGAAACCAGGCACTGCTCATTACCTGCCCAATACCATCCCTACAGTGAAGCATGGTGGTGGCAGCATCATGTTGTGGGGGTGTTTTTTTTTAGCAGCTGGGACAGGGAGACTGGTCAGGGTTGAGAGAAAGCTGAATGGAGCAAAGTACAGAGGTATTCTTAATGAAAACCTGATCCAGAGTGCTCTGGAACTCAGACTGGGCTGAAGGTTCATCTTCCAACAAGACAATGACTCTAAGAGCACAGCCAATACAACACAGGAGTTGCTTATTGCAATATTTTAGTTTTTACTTTTTAATAAATTAGCAAGGATTACTAACATTCTGTTTTCACTTTGTCATTATGGGGTATTGAGTGCAGAATGATGGGGAAAAACTTGAATTTTTTTTATTTTAGCACAAGGTCTCAACATAACAAAATGTGAAAAAGTTGAAAGGGTCTGAAGACTTTCCGAGTGCGTTGTAGTTTGAGGTACAAGATGAAGGATAGAAGATGTGGGACAGACTCCAGGTGGCCATGATGATTTGACTGTACAGGCCCAGATATTTTAGATGGCAACCCTGAGAAAAAGGAAAACCTGGGCAGATGCCAGGGCCCACTGGGGTTGGAGAAGAAATCTAGGTAAGCATGCTCTATGCTTGTCAGACCAATGGTGGAAAGACAAGGGGTCCACTGGGACTGTAATACAAGGGCCCACATGCATTCGAGGTGGCCCTGTTCCATATTTTGAAATTATAATTCAAAATGTATTTGTAAATAGGGGATCAGGAAATAATGGTATGACATAACTTTGATATTCATAGTTAGGGTCAGTTCATATGTCATGGATATTTTCTGCCACAGATTTTACCGTAGGCTAAGGTCACATGTACAAAAATGCGGTCAAACCCGGTCAAAAATGGCAAAAGATATAGTGCAGCATGCTGCATTATTTTTTCTGGTAACATGATGGACACCCTAATGGAAACCCAACATTAAAGACATTAAAGTCAATGGGTTCTGTCAGGCGCCGTCAGTGCAACGACTTCGGCACTATGCAACGGCTCTCATGATGGAACAGAAGAACAGAATAAAGGAACGCAAATGTTAACCCAGCCTTACATGCAGTTTGTTGTGGATTTTACTAATTTGTGGATTTCATAAGCAGCAGCCTGCATGCTGTTGGCAGATCTGGAGAAAAAACTTGACATATTTTGCAGACTTGTACGTTATTTTTGGGACACTCCTACACTCATATTAAAGAAATACTTACCTTGCAGTTCCCTATTGCATCCTTTAATGTGGCCCCTTCAATTTAAGAATTAGACATTTCTTCTGAAACTTTTAATATGCCATATAGTAATGTCAGCAGTTTACTTGAGTGGAGGTCCGCAACCCCCACTGATCATTAGAAAGAAGGGTATGCACATTAAAGCCCCATTAAATTCTTTGGCCAATTTGTCAATGTTATCTTGGAGATCCTAAGCTAAAAGTCAAAATGAGCATGCTCCTTTGAGGAACACCGTGGTCTACTTCATTATCGCTATTGATAGGGGTCCCAGCTCACAGATCCCCACTGATGTCTCTTTGACATGGCTTAAGATGGTTAAAACACTCAGTTCCTTAAGATATCCTCATTAGTTGAATTGCTCCCTATGTGTGAGCTTAGCTGGTGATTTGCCTGTGTATCTGTCAACAGAAGGCAGGTTGCTGTTTACGGAGCTTGTGGTGCAGCAGATACAGGCTGCTTAAAACAGTCTCTGGTGATGGGCCGACAAGGAGACTGCAGGAAATTTGCATTCCCTGCTTTAATAACAGATTGCTTATGGAGGCATTCTGATAGAAGACTCATAGAGAATAGTTTTTTTATGCAGCTTTCTCATATATTAGATATGAGTCGGCAATGGTGACATTTTGAAAACACATCAGGAATGTCTGAGGTAACACTTCTCTGTTTTCTACCATGTGCATTACTCTGATCTATCGACAAGCCTGTATAACTGGACAAAGCAATGATTCATGATAAAGTTATAGAGTAGCTGCGTGTACATCTATGTCCTCACATACCCTGCTAATGATCAGAGGACGTTGGAGTTACATCTACGTATCTATTACAAGTTGTTCTCATTTGGCCACCAGAAGGCAGCAGAAGTGTCAGTAAGTTGACTTATAAGCCTTCACTGATATTGCCTCGTCCATTTTAAATGTTTCTCGTACTTACATCAACGGGAGCATTTAAATATATGATAATTCTATTAAAAAAAATAGTATCTGATATGTATTGCCAATATATATATATATATATATATATATATATATATATTTATATTTATTTATCTCATTCTATTCTTCTATAGTATACATCCAATCTATCTATCTATCTATCTATCTATCTATCTATCTATCTATCTATCTATCTATCTATCTATCTATCTATCTATCTATCTATCTATCTATCTATCTATCTATCTATCTATCTCATATCTATCTATCTATCTATCTATCTATCTATCTATCTATCTATCTATCTATCTATCTATCTATCTATCTATCTATCTATCTATCTATCTATCTATCTACCATCTATCTATCTATCTATCTATCTATCTATCTATCTATCTATCTATCTATCTATCTATCTATCTATCTATCTATCTATCTATCTATCTATCTATCTATCTATCTATCTATCTATCTATCTATCTATCTATCTACCATCTATCTATATATCTATCTATCTATCTACGCTATCTACAGGGGCAGACACAAATAGCAGAAGGCACCTGTGCAAAAAGCTGGTTATATGGTAACAGTGGCTCCCAATACCAGCTAGGCCCTTGTGCAGTTCCACAGGTTGTCCCTATGGTATGTCTGCTCCTGTCTATCTAAATTCTATTCAGGAAGAAAGTATATTTTTAAAATAAATGTTGTGGGTGGGTGCCAGCGACCACGACCTTGATCAATGGTCTAGAATACATAATAGAAATCTCTGGACTTCAAAAGAAATGTAATAAATCTGTCTGGCACATATCAATCTATGCATCTTCTATGTCCCTATGTAGTATCAATATGCAGTATCTATCTATCTATCTATCTATCTATCTATCTATCTATCTATCTATCTATCTATCTATCTATCTATCTATCTATCTATCTATCTATCTATCTATCTATCTATCTATCTATCTATCTATCTATCTATCTATCTATCTACATTCAAATTGCAACACCAAGAAGGAAACGTTTTGGAATTGTGGAAATCACAGGATGGATAGTCATGTTATGAGCACCACACGCAGAAATACACGCACTTACACGCCTTGGCATTCTATCAATGAGGTTATTAATGGTTGTCTGAGGAATGTTATGCCACGCTGAATGCACCTAGGCACTGACATCATCAAGACTGGCTGCTGGCAGCTACCTTTGCATTTGCCGACCAATGAGATTTCAGATGTGCTCAATTGCAGACAAGTCCAGAGATGATGCAGGCCATGGTAGCACGTTTAGGCCACGCAGGCAGCTCACAGTAGCACAAACAACATCCGGCCTGGCGATGGCCTGTTGAAAAACGGGTTTTGGGACCTTTTGGAGAAAAGGCCGTACCACTGGTTCTACAACCAAATCAATGTAACGCAGAGCTGTTAGTGTACCTGAAATGAATACTAGATGGGTCCCGCTACTGTACGTTATGCCACCCCACACCATAATCCCTAAAGTAAGACCGGTGTGACATTCCCTTGTGACGGCCTCTTCATGGCATTGCCCACATGGTCTCCAGACCAATCTCCAGCTATCAATGCGTCTAAGACAAAACCGGGACTCGCTAAAGAGGATGGACCTCCATTCCAGCCTCCATTGCTGTCTTGCTCTAAGAGCAGTGGCATGTGGTCAATGGAGCAATTATAGCTGGATGTCTGGCTTGTAGCCCAATGTCGTGTAAATGCCTTCTGATGGTTTGTGTCGACACTGGTTGCCACCCTAGGCTTGGGATGTGATGATCAATTTCACTTGCAGTACAGAATGGATCATTACGCGCCATTCTTTCAATCAGATGATCCGTTTGCGCAAAGGTTTGCCTCCGCGCACCTCTTGCTGTCATTCCCGTTCGTTGTTGTTCCCCCAACCTCCGAGACACACAACGTTGATCAGTGCTTACATCTTGGCCTAGGCGCGTAGCGATCTGCCGGAGTGTTAAACCAAGGTCTCTTAGTTCAAGGATTCTGTCCCTCTCAGTTTGTGACAAGTAGCGATAACTGCCACGTCGACGAACAGGAGGCATCGCACAATATTCCCACATCACTGCTCTGATTTTTCGGCTAAAAAAACCCTTTGCTTTCAATTTGGCTTTTATTCCCCTCCCACATGCCACAGATTGGAGCTACGGGCTTCAAAATTTGATAATTTTCAGATCTTGGTGACACCTGCTACTTCTGTCTATTTCATATCTATGTCAAATAATTACATATAAGATCAGAAATTTTCAAGATCACTGGACAAACTGCCAAAGAGAATTATTTATTTTCTCTTTTATATTTTGTTTCTTTTGGAAATGTGCTTTGATTTTTATGTAATTTCTTAGATTTTACAAAAATGTGCGTTCCATACAATATAATTTTCTCATCTTTCTGCCACACTTCACACTGGGCCAATCCAGTGCCTGAAACTGTTACAGATTTGTGAGTGCCTGTATTTTCCCGTCCCGACTCCCTAATCATTTAAGTCCCCTGTGATCTACAGATGGTCTATTAAAGGGTGCATTATGTGTACAACACAGCAGATATCTTCTAAATCCCCCCACCCATGATCTAAGATCAATCAAGATTAGGCAGCCTTAACCTTATCCTGTACTAACGAGTGTGAAAGGAAAGTCAAAAATCAATATTCTGAAGCTCAGTCTAATAATTCCATCTATCCCTATCTATCACTGTGATCTTCCTTATCAATGTAATAATCACCCTGGGGTCCTAATGAATATGTGATTAACATTTGCCGCCCCCGGGCGTTCATGCGTGACACATCCACATCATGCGAATGCTGTATCCTGAACTTCACCAGCAGCGAAGAGTGTGATAGAAGTGGTTTCATGTTTCCGTGTTTTGAATTTGGTTTTCTCAATATGAGCAGCTTCTTTCTGCGCCATATTTAATAGCATCAATGTTTTTCCTTTTGTGGTGGCTGAGTTAAAGTAGCTTTTGCCCCTTGAGAATAGATAATCTCATTCATTGCTTGTGAGGAATTTCATTGAGCACTTAATCAGCTTATGGACTGTGATGTCATACAATCGCAGGCAGTGGCGGTGGTCTAACCTTCCATTTGTGCCTACTGTTCAACTTATAGTAGGGCTAACAGGTGGGCACCCTTGTAGGACAGGTAAGTGTCTTTATCTTGGGAGTAGATCTGTTTGTTTGTTTTTTTTAAGTAAAATCGTATTAGAAATATAACTCCTTAAACTGTCCTGATTTCCGCAAACCTAGAATCTGGTGTCTTCATAGTAGGCTTTCCTTCAACCAGTGGAAAGGTGTCGTTTGGTTCGTCTCCCATACAAGGTAATACATTCAAGTCCCTGTATGCTGATGTGCATAGATAAATTTCGGTGGTTCAATCATCAGCCTGCCCTGAACTATGGCTATTTCTGAGTGGTGGCCCTTCTGGGGGTCAGGATGAGGGGTAAGTGAAATAGTTGGCCACCTAGGCTGCCAGTGAGGTGCAGTTTTTTTTAAATAAAAAAAACACACTTCTGGAATAGCTATCCACAAGATTTTATAATGTGAATAAAAAAAACACACTTCTGGAATAGCTATCCACAAGATTTTATAATGTGTCTGGGAATTTGTGCCCGTTTAGCCAAATGAGCATTTGTGAGGTCAGATACTGATGTTGGACAAGAAGGTCTGGCTCGCAATCAGTGTTCCAATACATCCTAAAAAAAGCACCAACCCATTATCCCTCCTTCACCAAATTTTACAGTAGGCACTATGCGTTTCGGTAGGTAGCGTTCTCCTGGCATCCCCCAAACCCATATTTGTCCAACAGACTGCCAGATAGTGAGACGTCATTCATCACTTCAGAGTACACGAGAGTCCAGTGGCGCCATCCTTTACACCTCTCCATTCCACACTTGGCATTGCACATGGTGATCTTAGGCTTGTTTGCAGCTGCTCGACCATGGAAACCCATTCATGAAGCTACTGACGCAAAGATCTTCTGCTGATGTCCCATGCAGCGGCAGTTTGGAACATTTTAGTGAGTGATACAACAGAGGATAGGCAATTTTTACACTCCACACACTTCAGCACTCTACGGCTCTAGTCTGTGAGTTTGCATGTTCTACGGCTTTGAGGCTGAGCTTATGTTACTCCTAGACGCTTCCACTTCACAATAATAGCGCTTACAGGTGACTGGGGAAGATCTGGCAGATCAGAAATTTCACGAAACAGACTTGTGGTAAATGTTGCATCTTATGACGTGCCACGTTTTAAGTCACTGAGCTCTTCAGTACGACCCATACTACTACCAATGTTTGTCTATGGAGATGACTATGTGCTTGATTTTATGCATCTGTTTAGGGTATGTTCACACGAGGTCATTACGTCCAACAGCCGGGCTCCTAGCATCATAGTTATGTACGACGCTAGGAGTCCCTGCCTCGCTGCCGGACAATTGTCCCGTACTGTAATCATGTTTTCAGTACGAGACAGTTGTCCGGCAGCGAGGCAGCGACTCCTAGCATCGTACATAACTATGATGCTAGGAGCCCGGCTCCCTGCACTGTGTTCGGTCCGGTACTTGCGGCCGAAATACGTCCGTCAATTACGGACGTAATGACCTCGTGTGAACATACCCTTACAATGGGTGTGTCTGAAACACCTGAACTCAGTAATAAGGAAGGGTGTCCACATACTTTTAACCATATAGTGTAAATGGTATTGTCACTTTGTTACTGTATATTGGTATTCCGGGCAGTGTTTTATTTGGTCAATCTATAGAGGTATTATTCAGACAATGTTCAGTGGTGTTATTTGGTCACTTTATGGTGGTATTATTTGGTCAATGAATGGTGTTATCATTCAGTTACTGTATGGTGGTATTATTCAGTCAAATAATAATATTATTATTCGTTCACTGTCTGGCAGTATTATTTACTCACTTTATGGCAGTATTATTTACTCACTGTATGGCAGTATTATTCAGTCATCATACGGTGGTATTCAGTCAAGTTTTGTTGGTATTTTTTAATCACTATACAGTGGTATTATTTGATTACTGTAGAGTAATAAGTGGGGCACTATATGGCAGTTTTATTTGTTCACTGTATGGTGGTATTATTCAGTCACTGTATATTTCAATGTTTTGACTGATGAATGCCACTTGGCCAATGTTTCATCAGTAAATAAAATCTTTCACATGGCTTAAAGTGGATCTTAGATGATGTCACTAGTTTCAAGCTTCACAGCAATGAGTTGTGATGAAGTTGTATCACCAAATTGCATTGCATCCATCAGCTAAATGTGTGTAGGGCAACACTGGAGTTGCCGCATCATTCCTAAAAATTGCAGATGGATAATCTGAGGCAATGGCAGATTTCTTCACCGCTGTAGTACATGATTCCAAAAGAAGGGTTTCAGTGGAGTCAAATACATAGTAAAAAATACATTAACAGCAACAATGAAGCTACCAGATCACCATTGCTGTCCCTATTAGGGTGGTGGAAATCTGTGCACAGTAAAATTCTGATAGTGTGGCATGTTTCGGACAATATTTGCAGATTTTCTGGACTATTGGACTAAGGGCTTGTCCACATGTAACGGAATTGCTGCGGATTTTCCATCCAGAATTGCGGACGGAAAATAAGCAGCAGAATACAGTAGCAGAAAAGTGGGTGAGATTTAACAAATCTTATTCACACGCTGCGTAAAATTTCCAACCTGAAATTCACCTGCGGTGCATATTTTTCCTGCTGCGGAAAGTGGACTGAATTGCTGTGTTTTTCAGAGGAGATGTCACCATCTCCCAGCATTGAAAAAATCGGAGCAAAATCTGCACGATTTTCTGCAGTAAAAAATGCTGGAAATGGTGCGTTATCTCCGCAGCGGAATTTCTGGTAGTTTCTACGAAATTGCTGCAGAAATTTTCGGCAGCATTTCTGTTACATGTGGACAAGCCCTTATTGTTTCTGACTGCCAGTTGGCGAACTAAAGGAATTTTACTGGAAAAACTACCTTTTGTTTTCATTGGTACCATAATTAAAGAAAAAATACACCTACAAGAAAATATAAATTTCACTTTGAGGTGGATTAATATAAATATATATTCTGTATTGCAATAGTTACTTAAAATCCAACAGACTTCTGTTCATTCCTTCGACTCACAAATTAGTCTTTGATCCACTGCTGGGTCAAGAGGTGTTGTCCCGGAAGACTTGACTTGAGTAACCACCTATAATTATGCCGATAAGTCCACAGTAACTGTTGATCTGAAGTTTTCTCCAAGGGGTTTCTCCATCTATAGTGCGCTTCTCCCTCAGCCAGATAAATCCTTTGGAGGAAAGCCCTCTTCAGCCAAAAATCTACACTTACCAATGAGATTTAATTCAATTATTTCATTTGAAAAACAGAATTCATAAGGGAGATTTGTAGAAATACAGACCTTCAAAAATAATTAGATTTTTCAATATGTTCAGCACCTTCAGAGAATACAAGAAGTGCAGACATTACTTAGAAGAAAGATTCCCTTGCTTTAATTATACTGTTTATTGCCATATTGTACTACATATATTTCTTCTGGAAGGTATGTACACTATATATACCTGAGAATGAATAAACTGCCTCCAGACTCGAGTCCTGTCATGTGGACATAATAAGAATGATATGAGACTGCACTAAGTTGCCTCATGTCACACTCAAAATTGTTCGGCAGAAAGAGAAGAATAGCACTACTACAAAAATATAAAAATGTATTCTTTCATGCAAAGTACGCCTAGCGAAGTTTCAGCTTCCCAGAAGCCTTTCTCAAACTGCTTTGTATATACAGGGAGGGCTGGTGTATACAGGGATGATGGAGGTTATATACAGGGATGATGAAGGTTATATACAGGGATGATGGCTGGTATATATGGGGATGATAGAGGTTATATACAGGGATGATGAAGGTTATATACAGGGATGATGGTTGTTATATACAGGGATTATGGGTAGTCCAGCCATCATCCCTGCATTAACCCCCATCTTCCCTGTATATACCAGTCATCATCCCTGTATATAACACCCCATCATCCCCATATATACCAGCCATCATCCCTGTATATAACCCCCATCATCCCTGCATTAACCCCATTATCCCTGTATACCAGCCCCATCATCCCTGTATCCATCCATTTATTTCTCACCCTGTCCTCACACGCAGGCTTCTTCTGTTCTTCTGCTCCTCTCTGGCGGGTAGAGTCAGAGGTGTGCTCTAGCAGACATGCCTAGCGTGCGGCACGTCTGCTAGATAGAAGAGTATTTTGGCGTGGTGGCAGTTATGGCGGGGACGGTGGGAGCGGCGGTCATGGTGGGAGCAGCGGGCCCCACCATCTCAGTGGGCTTGGGGCCACCGCCCCCCTGCCCCCCCTCGCTAGCTACGCCACTGTGATGTTCCATTCTAGAGCTAACTCTATAGGACAGACTTGTATTTTTAACTGCATTTGACCACACAAATTGATAATCTGGTGCTGTTCTTAACCCCATACCTTCCGATTATACTCAAAATTGTTGGCACAGAGTTATCTGGGACCCCAGGCATCAAGGATCATGGGGCTCTCACTTACCAATAAACTTAATTTGGGTAATTAAATGAATTTGGGAACCACCTATCACTTGCATTTTTTTTTAACTTAGGCTCTGCACACTAAGGCTGGGTTCACACGACCTATTTTCAGACGTAAACGAGGCATTTTATGCCTCATTTTACGTCTGAAAATATGGCTACAATACATCGGCAAACATCTGCCCATTCATTTGAATGGGTTTGCCGACGTCCTTTGCAGACAACCTGTCATTTACGCGTCGTCGTTTGACAGCTGTCAAACGACGACGTGTAAAAATACAGCCTCATCAAAAGAAGTGCAGGACACTTCTTTCAGACGTAATTTGAGCCGTTCTTCATTGAACTCAATGAAGCACAGCTCAAAATTTACGGCTGTCAGAGAAGCCTTGCAAAATGCGAGGAGGAGCATTTACGACTGAAACGAGGCAGCTGTTTTCTCCTGAAAACAGTCTGTCTTTTCAGACGTAAAAGCCTCTCACCGTGTGCACATACCCTTAAACTTAATCGAGTACCCTTACTGACCAAGGGGCTGTGGGTCCTCTTTGGCCATGGGCCCACCAGCACTTCCCTAATTCCTGAATGGTCAGTCTTCCTCTGGTTGCTGTTTACCACCATTTCTCTTGTGAGAACACCTTGCAAATCTCAACTTTATGGATTTCTGCATACTGGTAGGAGTGGAATAAAAAGGTCGTACATTCTTCTTCAATGCAGTCACACTTCAAAATTGTACATATCTAACCCATTTTACTCAGTACTCAGTATATGCAACAGTCCACATAAAGCCTAACTTCACACCAAACCCCATTTTTTTTACTCCAGGAAAACAGCTGTAGCAAGCCCTGATTTATCCTGAATTACTTCAACATCCAAGTTTTCAGAAATAAGGCATTTCTGAAGCATCTTTCCAGGAGGCTGACCCTCTGACGTCATTCAGGCTGGCCTCCTGGGATGGCGTTTCATCCTATGTGACCGCCGCTACAGCCTGTGATTGGCTTCAGCAGTTACATGGGATGAATCATCATCCCAGGAGGTCGGCATGGAGGAAGAAACAGACTTCTGAGTAAGTATAAGATTTTTATTCTGGGGCATCAACTGCTATTTATTGTGGGTTTTACCTCCCATTGCATTCAATGGGGAAAACCTGCAACAAATAAGCACTGTTTATGCAAATGCAATTTACATGCTGCGGATTAAATCTCTGCACCTCATGTCAATTTCTGAGTGTTTTTTGTCTTGCATGAAACTGGTCCTTGGTTAAAAAAAGGCAGGCTGCTCTGGAGAAGTTGATTTGCAAATGTTTAGGTGCACCCCTATATGAATTCCTTGAGGGGGGGGGGTGTAGTTTCAAAAATTGTGTATTTTTGTTTTTTTTTCCTATGTTTTGGCACCACAAGACCTCTTCAAACCTGACATGGTGCCTAAAATATTTTCCAAACAAAGAAGGCCCCAAAATCCACAAGGTACTCATTCATTTCTGACGCCTGCGTTGCAGTCAAATAGCATACTAAGGCCGCATAGGGGATATTTCTAAAAACTTCAGAATCAGGGTAATAAATATTGAGCTGTGTTTCTCTGTTAACACTTGTTGTGTTACAGAAAAAAGGATTAAATTTGAATATCTGCAAAAAAAATTTTTGAGAAATTTCACGTTCACTTTGCTTTCATTCCTGGGAAACGCCTAACGGGTTAAGAAATTTTCTAAATTATGTTTTGAATACTTTGAGGTCTACAGTTTTTAAAATAGGGTGACTTATGGGGGTTTCTAATATATAAGCCCTTCAAAGCCACTTCAAATATGAAATGGTCCCTAAAAATAGGCTTTTGACATTTTCTTGAAAATGTGAGAAATTACTGCTAAACTTAAGCCTTGTAATGTCCTAGAAAAATAAAAGGATGTTCAAAACATGATGCCAACATAAAGTAGATACAAGGGAAATATTAATTAATTATGTGGGAAATAACTATTTGTTCTACAAGCAGATACATTTAATTAATAAAAAGCTACATTTTATCAAACTTTCTCAAAATATTTGTATTTTTCACAAATAAACACTGTATGTATCGACCAAATGTTACCACTAACATAAAGTACAATGTATCACGAGAAAAAGTCTCCGAATCGCTTGGATAAGTAAAAGCACTACAAAGTTATAACCACACAAAATAACACAAGTCAAGTCAGATTGGAAGAATGAGGAAGGTCAAAACTGGCTGCAGCGAGAAGGCGTTAATAATAACAACAGCAACAACAACAACAACAACAACAACAATAAATATATAATATAGTAATTAATATATCTACATAATTATAATAATAATCGCGCATAATGATAATAAAATACATTAAAAATATAATATTTAGTAATGTATATAAATAATTATAATACTATTGATTATTATAATAATAATAATAATAATAATAAAAAATTCTAATAATAAATAAAATCAATAATTGACAAAAAAGTACAAGATAACTAATTACTAATAAATCGAAATAATAAAAAAAATTAATAATAATAATTTTTAAAAATTACAATAATAAATCACAATTTGAAGACTTTATTTTGAAGTATCTAATAAACCAACATGACTAAAATATGAGAACCCATTCTTAAAATACCCTAGACTGTTACATCATAATCCGCTTGATTAAAAGAATACCCACCAACTATGCCTTCAGAATATCAGAGAACACTATCCCCCAAGCACCTTCTTGTGTGTTCATTAGTGAGCCAAGAAAGGAAATGGGATGAGAGAATCAATACAATACACATTAACTTTGAGCTCTTATGATCTGTCAAACACGAACATAAATCTTTCTATTGTAGCACATGTTCCATAGGCTTCAATTATACCAGACACAACTGATACAATGAAACAAATTACCTTCGCTTGACCACCTGTCATTATGTGACGTCTTTGCACAAAATGAGCAATTAGATGCTGCTGCGAGGTAATGACGTCGTTTTAAAATAAAAAAGTGGGGCGATCCGTATTGTAATATTTTTAATGCACTTTAAACTGCAGCCAAGTCCATTCATTTGTAGTTAATATAAGTAATACAATGAAGTATAGAATCCTGTGCTCTGTAGTCTGTGCAGCCTCAATGGTAAAACGGAATAATAATAACAACAGTTAACCTTCTGATCCATTTTATATTACATTTAATTAGTTAATTGCATATTTAATGATCGTGTTCTAGGAAAAAACATTATTTTCTTTTGTTGGTTTTACATATTCAAAAATGACAGCTTGTTTTCTCGATTATTGTAATTTTGTTATTATTCTAATAAAGTGTTTTTTCCATGATAATTATCTATAGCATAAGGATTTCACATGACATAAATGTCTGATTATTGATGGTATGACTGATATGACCCCTACCAAGCACTGACTCAGCTGTCTCCGTATGTACCATAGACTTTAAACTGAATATCTAGCTTTTGTCATCACGCCATTTTTAGGCCCAAAATTCTAATTGAAATTGGCAAGCCTTCATGCAGGCATCATAGTCACAGACTTTGGGACTATTCACCCCCATCCCATTTTCTCTTTTAAGTTGGGTTGTATCTTTAAAGGCATCAAAGCTTCACACAATGAGTCCTACACTTCCACCATTATTTTCTTATGGATTTCTTTTCAAAGTTACATATGACAAAATATGAAAATGTCCCTTGATAAGTTTGACCTTTTGTTTTTATGTTGGACCCTAAAATGGGTAATATATACCTCAAAGCGTACCGAACTTTTCAGGTGACTTTTCAGAATAAGCTGTCATATGTGTGTACATGAGAAATAGCAATATTTGTGGCCATTATATGACTTGTATATATGGCATTTTTTTTTTAGCAGTTTTCCTTTCTGCAGCCTGTATATCCTCTCTGCTCCTATTCCCTCCCTCTCCTCCCCCTCCACTCTCTGTGTCTATGTCTCCTCTCTTCCCCTGCTCCTTCCTCCTGCTCCACCTCCCCTCTACATATTCTTCTATGGGCAGCGTGTCTGTGTCTTCTCTCTCTGCCTGCTTCCCCCTCTTGCTCCCCCTCCCCTCTCCATAAATTTGTATGTTCAGCAGCATCTGTGCCTTTCTCACTCTGCTACCCCTCCCCTCTCTATAGACTTGTATGGGCAGGCAGTGAAGAGATACCCCACACTTCCTGCAGTCCGTCTCCTTTGCTCTGCAACTATAGATGGAATTTGCTTGACAACAGGGGGTGGACAGCAGATTATAGGAAGGGAGACACCTTGTGGCAGTAACTTCACACAGACTTTGTATGGATAAAACCACAACACTTTAACAGTACGTAAATTACAAAGTTGATCTATATCAGGTACACTATTAGATTAGAAGTTGTTTGAAAAGTTTGTGTTCATTTAAAACAGCTGGAACAACAAGTTTTTGGATGAGTTAAAGCATTGGTGGGCAGAGTTTGGGAGGTTTCCCTTTATTTAAAGAAAGCTTAATCATTGGATAATAAAAAAAAATCTGCCATTTTTGATTATACCTTGTGTTTTAATACTTCTCCACTATCAAGATCTCTATTTACAGTCAGGGAATGGAAACATTCATGCTTAGATTCAGTCTTAAAACCAGTCCTGATCATGTCCAACTGGCAGGTGCACAGCTTGTTAAATGTATCAAAGTTGCCACCTCTAATGGATTGTCTACCAATATCAGTTACTATTGGTCCTTGGTATCTTCTTTGTCTGGGCCACCACTGTGCCGCTCCCACTCACTGCCCGGCGCACGGACTGCTCTGCCGCCACTCACCTCCTGCTTCTCTAGCTCTTCCTAGTGTGAGTGCGCTGGTTCATGCCAAGATCCAGAACTTAGGTTCCATACTCTAGCTTACTAGTAGTGCTCTCCTGTGTTTTATATTTGGATTGTCTGTTACCGATCCTGCTTGAACTTGACCGTGCCTGTCTGCCGCCTGCCCTGACCTTTTGCCTGTTCACCATGAGGACCGTCTTCCGCCTGACCCGACCTCTGGCTCAGCCTAACGGTGAGTGATTGCCTGCCCCCTGCTCTGACCTAATCTTTAGTTTGGACCTTGCATTTTCTTTTTTTATTGTATTTCCCATGTCTTCGTTGACCACTACCAATGGAGACTACTCTGGGGATAGCGAACTGGCAATTCTAGCAGCCAAGTCCACATCTCCATAGGAGGTTAAAGGGTAAAGACCTAGATTTTCCTTAGACTCCGCTCCCCACTTTAGCCCTATGCCAAATCCGTTAGCAACACAGAGGGTTTACACCACCCTCTTTTGGCCCCATGACAGTTACCAATATCTACGGATTCATGACAACCAGTGTCAAAATCTGCTACTGTGGGCCCTTGGCACATTATGTTTATTACAGTATATACGCTCTCCTGTATGTCTTTTTAAAGAAATGGGATCTCGGCACAAGGGAGAGTGGAAACATTTACCAACAATGGTTATGAAGTATTTCCCATGTCCCTTGTTCCAAAATCCGATCCTCCGTTTCACCAAATAAGACATATAGGAGAGCAGATCTCCCGAACGTGATGTGAAAGGAGCAGAACTTTGTTTTTTAATCAGAGTAGTTTCTTTATTGGTTCTCTCTGTTCAGTCTTCTGATTCTTGTCTTTCTGGATTATCAGATGCCAGACTGTACATGGACAACTAAATTACTATATAGAATCTTGTTAAATCCTTATCTCCATATAGAAGTATTTTCACGTTGTAAATGATTTCTTTTATATTGTTGGAAGTAGATGAGTCAGATGATCAAGAAGACCTCTTGTCAATACACTTCGTTGCTTTAGTATTTTGTTAAGAAGATAAATATTAATTTTAGAAAAGAAAAATTACGAGAAGACCTGTTTTAAGAGAAGGATATAAATACAAAGAGGAAAAACTTGAAAGCTTTGAGTTAGATTTGAGTTTTCTAGGGATAGTACAATGGATAGGCTGAGAATACACTAGAGATGTCACACAACTCCACCTGTGTGCTTCCTTCTTCCTTCCACTTCTTCCTCATCACTGCTGAAAAGAAAATCAGAATCAGCCTCCAGTTCAGAGTTCAGATAATCTAATGATGTGCAAAAGTACCAGTGTGAGTGGCATCTACCAGTATTTATGAGCCTGGACCAAGTGTTCTCCGGAGATTGAATCAAGAGGTGTAGAAACGGTGAGACATCAAGAAACGAAAGATTAATTCAAGGAACAGGGATTCATTCTTTTAGACTTAAATGTTTAATAATAATAATGAGTGTGTGGTTTCATCTTCCCCAATTTGCATTTCTAAGGTCTGTCAGATCTATTTTGTGATGGCAAATTCCATGCTGAAAAGAGCAATTCCATTGTTAAAGAATTATAGAGCTGTATAAGACACAATGGACAATACTAATGACATCTATGGAAGACATACTTTCCCAACAAAATATTTCATATACAATATAATGTACAATATATCCATACATGCATATATGTTCACCACGTATAGACTGATACTGTAACCCAAGCATTGAAAGAGAGAGTCACTTTTAATTGGCTCTTTTAATTGTGCTACAGATGTGTCCTCTAATATTTTCTCACTGAATCCGACATAACCTGAGATGTGTGGGGCAAGATGTTAACCCCTTAACGACTAGCGTATAGCCTTTTACGTCGGCCGTTTGGGGTAGTTCTTCTGAAGCGCCGCCTTTTCATGTAGAAAACCTTTTCCCGCATCGTGCAATGTGCTCCTGAAGTCCGGGCTGTTGCTTACATCCTCTAGCTTTAGGGCAACGATCGGAGAGCACTAGCAGTGGTCTCCGATCATATGTATCCCCTCAGAAGCGGCGCTCAATAGCGAGCGCCGCATCTGAGTGGTTTTAGAGGGAGGGAGCTCCCTCTCTCACCCTACTGGCACCCTGCGTGCATCGCGGGGTGCCGATGCTTTCAATGGCAGGCTGGGTGCCTAACAAAAGCCCCCAGGTCTGCCTTTAGTGATTGCCTGGAGGCAAGGCCTAACAGATGCCTGTCACTTTTACACTGACAGGCAGTAATACATTGCAATACCGAAGTATTGCAGTGTATTATAATAGCAAACAAAAGAATACACCGTAAATTCCCCTAGTAAGATTAAAAAAAGTTTAAAAAAGTTAAATAAAGTGTAAAAATAAAAAATAAAAGTTCCAAGTAAAAAATTTTTGAAAACCCACTTTTTTCCCTAACAAAATACTTTATTATGAAAAGAAGTAAAAAGTTACTCATATTTGGTATCGCCACACCCATATCGAACCCAACTATAAAACGATTATGTTATTTAACCCACACGGTGAACGCCGTAAAAAATAAAATATAATTCGAGAATTTCTGCTTTCTGTTCATCCTACCTTAAAATTTTTTATAAAAAGTGATCAAAAAGTCGCATGTACTCCAAAAGTAGGAAAACACAAAAAAACCTATATAAATTTGGTATCACCGCAATCGTAACGTCCCACTAAATAAAGTTATTATGTTAACCAATATATTATTTGTGCCCCAAAATGGTGCTATTAAAAAAATACAACTTGTCCCGCAAAATTTTTTTCCTTATACAGCTATGTCGTCGGAAAAGTAAAAAAGTTATAGCTCTTTGAATGCTACGATGGAAAAACATAAAATATTGCTCGACCATTATGGATTAAATTACTTTCGGTATTAAGGGGTTAAGCACACATGTAAAAAAAAACAATACCTCTAACGGATGGCTCCAAAGTATGCCATCTTTTAGCAATCCGTTGACAATAGACTACCATGTTAAAAAAAAAAAGTATACGTCATAGCCATTCAGTAAAAACGTATATGTAAGGCCCCATGCACACGACCGTAAAAACTCCCGTAATTACGGGCCGTAATTACGGCCCGTAATTATGGACCCATAGACTTCTAATGGCCACGGGTACCTCCCCGTATACTTACGGGAAGGTGCCCGTGCCGTTGAAAAAGATAGAACATGTCCTATTTCAGGCCGTAATTACGGCACAGGCAGCCCATAGAAGTCTATGGGGCTCCCGTAATTACGGGTGACTACATGTGTGCACCCGTAATTACGGGAGCGTTGCTAGGCGACGTCAGTACATAGTCACTGTCCAGGGTGCTGAAAGAGTTAAACGATCTGCAGTAACTGTTTCAGCACCCTGGACAGTGGCTACCGATCACAATATACATAAAGCTGTAAAAAAAAAAAGACGTTCATACTTACCCAGAACTCCCTGCTTCTTCCTCCAGTTCGGCCTCCTGGGATGACGTTACAGCCCATGTGACCGCTGCAGCCAATCACAGGCCAATCACTGGCTGCAGCGGTCACATGGACTGCCGCGTCATCCAGGGAGGTCGGACTGGATGTCAAGACAGGGACGCGTCACCAAGACAACGGCCGGGTAAGTATGAAAGTATGAATATTCTGCACTGATAGAGAGAAGGGCTGCCGATTAGTGCAGTGCAATTTTGCAGCCAAAAACGTGCCCGGGTGGAATACGGGTGACACCAGTCCCGTATGCACGGGTCCGTAAATACTGGTGCAATACGGGTCGACTACGTGTGACCAAGGACCCGTATTTACGCCAGTATTTACGCTAGTATTTACGGGTGGACAAAAATACGGTCGTGTGCATGGGGCCTTAAATGTATTTGTTTTGTAATGTGGGAGTCTATGGGGACTGATAGCATCCATCAAAGGCGTCTGTCGGCCATTCGTCTCATAGACTCCGATGTTAAAATGGGTATATGTATAACGTATTAGTACGTTTTTTTACTGGATGGCTGTGGCAGAAGCCTCTGGCAGGTGTTATGCATCGACAATCCGTCACCGATAGACTCCTGAGTTAAAAAATGTATACGTTTACCGTATATATTTTTTTACTAGATGGCGCGAGATTGGAGATTGTATTGAATTGGTAATATGACAAATTGTATAGCAACGCAATTCAAAATAAATGTGGGTGGACACATCTGTAGTTCCAATGGGGCAAAAGATCTAATTTACCCATATCAAGCACGCACCCAGTCTATGGCCAATTTGATTGGAATCAAATTAACCTAATCATGTTTTTCGTAGTTGAATATTTATTTGTGTTAACTTTAAAAAAGTTCAAGTTATGAAAGATAACTACACAATTCTACAAAGTTTAACTTGAATACCAGTTAGATCCATAGACCATTCTTTAAACTGGGTTGAAAATTCCAAATACATATTCCAGAAATCTATGACATTCCCTCTCTTTCCTCTGAATCAGAGACAAATTTGAAATGGATGTCAGGTCAGAACCTCAATGCTCCAAATTCTGGTCAGGGAATAGGCTTACTCTACTGCATGTCAAAATTTGAAGGCTGTACGGCAGAAGCCAGGGACTTGAAAGAAGACTGTACTCAAAAAGTTGCTGGGTAGCATTTTAAACAGTCATGTAGCCTTAACTGTATTCAGCCTTCAGACAAATAAGAATTTTCAATGTGAAGTTCTTATTTTTGTTTAAAAGAACATGCAAGATTTTCATCTTTCCTGCTTTCCCATATGACCCGCCATCCAAACTCAATATGATTGGCAAGATTATTGATGCATCTAAAGGAAACATCAGTTAGGCCCCATGTGTCTGATTGTATTTTAAGTATAGAAGCACCAACGCTACAATTACCACTATATATTGCACAGTCGCTACATAGTAACAACCAAACGGTAACGTATGAACAGTTCTGTTTCTTTAAACAAACCCTCTATATCTTTTGAAGGAACAATTACAAGTTGGAAAAAGTACACATTGAGATATATATATATATATATATATATATATATATATATATATATATATATATATATATACATATATATATATATTTATTTATTTATTTTTAGATATATTTTTTAAATATTTATTATTTATTAAATATTTACAATATAAATATAAATAAATATATAATATAATATATTTATTATATATTAAATATTATATATATATATATATATATATATATATATATATGTTAAGAAATTAACACCATTTTTTATAGGATTCAGGATTTTTCAGAACAGAAAAATGACAGAACATACCTATTAATGTGCATATTAAAGGGGTTGTTCAGAATCCTCATCTCTTGGCCAGAGTAGAGAGCAGCTATAAAGAGTGTCTCTCACTCTGGAGGAGCTGTCCTGTATTACACAGACAACTCATTGGTATGAATGGGCACTGTGTAATGCTTTGTTTTCCCTGTGGTGGTGCTGCACCAAAATTGAATACATGCTGTCAGGTTTCTCCACAGATTACAGTTGACAACTTTATGATCTGTTTATTATCAACTGGCCGTTCTAACTAGAAGGGATTTTCCAAAGTGAACAACCACTTTAAGAAATTACTGCATTTTAAGTGGGAGCAAAATACTACACCTATTTTTTTGAGGATGCTGCTTTGTACAATCCCTTTTTGTTAGAAGGGTCCTCTGAAAATAAACTGATTACTATGTGTCCCACTGATGTGATCCCTGAGGATCAGCTGTAAACTGTGGAAAAACCTGGTAACAAGTGTGCAATTTTACTGCAGTGCCGTCACAGGCATAATAATGTATTACACAGTGAACATGGAAAAGAATAAGCTGGCTATATAATGAAAGGGAGAACCGGGTCCTCCAAAGGGAGAAGTTCTTTCTGTAACTAAACTAATAGGGATTCTGTACCACTCAAGCGGAAGTTTTGAAAATAAAGTAGAGATCTCTACAAATATATCAGACAAAGCCCATGGACAGGTGTGGCACATAAAAAGTTCTCTTTACTGTAATTTTATACAACTTCCTTAACTTTGAATTTAGCAATTATAATCTGTTGAACCTGAGAAATTATTTAAATCAAATGATTTTAATCTTAACACACAAAGAAGGAGATTAGGTTAATAAAATACCCTAGTCCTCTATAAGTTCAATATGTCCTAAAAGGGCAAAACAGAAGTCGGAATTGTATACATCAGGCTGAGCTCCTTTAAGAACATTTATTTTTTAGTTCCATGTATAGATTATAATATCATGAAACACGACTATAGCCATACAAATTCCAGCAATCACTCAGACAATATATTCATTGAGGCAGTTATGGCGTATAATGAAATAGAATTCAGAATTCTATATTAATTGGTACTTTCCCCATTCTAACTGATGAATAAATTATATATAACAGGGAGTCACATAGTGTTTTACATTAGAGTCACATAAATTACACATTACATGAACACTCACCACCAGCCTAGATGTAAATTGAATTAGGGGGGAATAAAGATAACGTTCTTTTCATGCAACCATTCATTCATATGCTTTCATTAACTACTAATAAACAGATATGAGCTGTCAATTGAATGGTAGAACACAATGTAACACATATTAGTAAAAAAAGCAAAAAAAAATAAAAATACTGTTTTAGGGATTCTTGCATTTCATAGAGCTAAGTGCAGTTTTGTTGGTTGTCGGCAGCCTCAGAATGTGACATATAAGAGTAGATAGGAAAGGTAGTAAATTCAGGTTTCTGGCGTTATACCATCCAATAATAAAAATAGACTATAATGATAATAATGATTATTAAAATTAAGATACAATAATAATAATAATAATAATATCAGAAATAAAAATTATAGTAATAATCATAGGAACAAAAGTAGTTTTAGCAATCAGAAAAAATAGTAATAATAGTAATAAAATAGTATTAATAATAAAAATAGTAATAATAATAATAATAATAATAATAATAATAATAATAAAAATAGTAACAAGAATAGTCGTAATAGGAGTAATAATAAAAGTAATAACAAAAGTAATAATAAGAGTAATTATAAGAGTAATAATAATTCTAAAATAGTAATAATAATAATAATAGTAATAAAATTAGTAATAGCAAGAGTAATCTTAAAGTGTAGCTAAACGTTCGAAGAACTTCTGACATGTCATAGTGACATGTCAGAAGTTTGGATTGGTGGGGGTCGAGCATGGAGACCCCCACCAATCGCTAGAACGAAGCAGCTAAAGCCCTCGTGTGAGCGCTCAGCTGCTTCGTTTCTGTTCGGCTTTTTCGGGAAAGCCGATGTATCGGAGTACGGGCTCATAGACCTTGCATTGAGTCCGTACACCGATACATTTATTTCCGGAAAAAACTGAACAGACACGAAGCAGCTGAGCACTCACAGGAGCGAGTTAGTTGCTTCGTTTTAGCGATTGTTGGGGGTCTCAGTGCTCGGACCCCCACCAATCCAAACTTCTGACATGTCACTATGACATGTCAGAAGTTTGTCGAACGTTTAGCTACACTTTAATAATACTCAATTTTTTTTATTACATTTAGATAGTTGGAATTAATAGCATAAAATATAGAGATTTTACTCTATAAATTATATTTTAAGTTAATCTTCCATATAGTTAAAATAGGACATTCCTTCAAGAATTCATGTTTTAAGAATGAACAGAAAGGCAATTCCTGAAATATTGCAGATATTAAAGAGGTTTTCCCACATAAGCAGGTGACATCATATTGATATAGGATATGCGGTTTGCAGATTGGTGTGGGTCTGACCATTGAGTCCCCTATTGATTACTAGAATTAAGGGGCCATGGTATTTTCTAGAACACCACGGCTCTTTCTGAATTTTTCCTGTATTTTTCCATTACACCTGTGATGGGAACGGCACTATGCAGAGAGGCCCCTTTGTCCTCATGAATAGTGGGGCCCTGGCGGTCAGACCCCAACTAAGCAGCAAGTGATATGCCATAACTTTATAAGATGGAAAACCCCTTCCCAGAGAATATGCCATAAATGTTTGAAATGTGGGCATCAGGGGAATAGCTATAGGGAGTGCAGAGGTAGCAGTCGCACTTGGGCCTTGGTGCCTGCCATCAGTATTATAAATGGCACATAGCAGGTGGGGGCCCTGTTATAGATTTTGCATTGGGGCCCATGAGCTTCCAGTTACCAGGGGATCCCATGGTGGCTGTTGCTTAGAGCAATCTGTGGCTTATATTGTACTTTATAGCTGGTATTGAAACATTAAGCAAGCGGCCAGATCTCCCTGCTTCTACTCCTCTTAGCGGTTGCCATCAGGTGGCTTGTTTTACAAAAGAGGAGTCAGGGTACTTTGCTGTCCTATCAAACATTTAGGACATCTTAGGTGTATATGCCATAAATGTGACTAGTCAGATTACCCCTTTAAAGGTCTGCCCAAGGACAACATCTGCATGGAATTTGCGTGGGTTCCCACCGGTTTCCTCCCAAACTCCAAAAACATATTGGTAGGTTAATTGGTCCCAGGGTGTGTGGGTAGTTGAAATAGGAAATTAGATTGTGAGCCCATTTGGGACAGGGACTGATGTGAGTGATAATAATATATGTGAGCAGCGCTCCAGAATAAGTTGTGTGAAATAACAAAAAATGCTGGTGGAGGACCAAAAGGTCTACATGTTAGGGCATTGCAGCTTGGAAAAACTACCCACTGTCATGGATAGGATTTAAAGTATGAAGAATTTTCTTTGTGTGACCAAAGACAATGCATTTCGGGGATGTTCACTACTAGGCTAGGAAGGCTAAGATTCTTCATACTTTAAAATTTGGTAAAAACTTTATCTCCCTGAAATTTACACCTTACATTTGAATATGCACCATTATCCAGAAACATTCACCCAACAGAGGATAGCCCCTTCATCCTTAGCTGAACACAACCTTATGCAACTTGGCCCTATAGATCCAGCAGAAGACAACAACCCCATCTGGACCTGATTTTGGACCCATTCACTTGCCACTAGGGTATTTTTCTCATGTGTTGATTCACAAATAGCCTATTAGATCTTGTAGATAATAGGTCTTGTGTATAAAATGTGTATGATGAGGTCTAGATGAATCGTTTCCCTTGGTGGACCCGAGGAACACTGATCCAGCTCTTCTTACAGCGCGGAATCAAAAGCCACATAATGCTGATTAATTTTCTTTTTGCTTACATCTTGTTTATAAAACATTTAGAATATAGTGTTGTCAGGGCATCTGAAGGAGTCATACGGAAGCTCTATTTATAGAAGAACATGACTATCCTCGGTCCCTCCTTGTGTAGACCATTTAGGTGATCTATCTTTTTCCGGCCTGCCAATGTTCATGTGTTGTACCTATCCTATTTAAGTAATAAAGCTTTTGGAGGTCTTGGGTAAAAGCCTTAGTTATTTAAAGAAAGAATATGTAGTTTTCGTATACACATTTGACGATATAGGAACAGAAAAGGGGAGCGGGACTAAAGAAGAAATGTGGAATAAAGAAGGAAGAGTAGGTGAAGTATACTTGGAAGTGAATTGTGTTAATGAAAAATTTAACAGTGGTGGACCCAGACGCATTGCCGAAATTGCAGAAGCAGGGATGATTAATATTTAACACAGTAATCTGCCGCTTGGTCAGTTTCTGCACATGAATGATCTCCTCCTCTCTTCTATCCCTTCAATGCAAGTTTCAACCTCATCCACTAAATTTTACTTAAGCTTGCATTAATTACACCTTGTGAATTTGGGCATTTGCCCTCTTGAGAGAATGTTTGTGTATGCGTGTGTCTATGACGGGGAGGGCTGAGTGATCTTTAGGAAAGGGGGAGGGGAGTTTGACTTGAGTGAATGAAGCAAATCATTTATTTTTCATGGTTATGGGAAAGCTGGTTGTCCTATTTAGTCACATTAGATGCTCTGTTAACACAACATAACATACAAAGTATGATAGAGAAATAAAAGCTTGAAGCGATGCATGGTCTCCCACTTAACACTCTGTGTGAGATAGTCCAGAGAATAATGTAGGTGTTCCAGCACATCAACAGCTGTCATTCTCTATCTAAAACTCAATTATGTGAAGCCTTAGCTTAAATGGAGCACTTAAATGATAATTCGGACGTGGGATATAGACAAATAAGTCATAGTGTTTGCAGATTCTGTTGAGGCTAGCCAAAATATGGTGTTTTAATTGGGACATGACTTCTGTAGTTGCAGTTCTTGCATGTAAAGGGTTTTCTACTTCAAACAATACCTTTTTGTCGAAGGTATCCCAGAGAACAAGCTGAGTATAAGGTATCCTGCTGTTTGCAGCCCCAGGAATCATGTATTATCTATGGGGGGACCCAGCAGTAAGTGTTCAATTTCACTGCTGCGCCATTGCAAGGGATGTGAAGCATTACACAGTTCCCATTCCAATCAATAGGCTAGCTATCCATGTAATGTAAGGACGTGCTGGGTACTACAGAGAGATGCTCTTTGTAGTTGCTCTCCATTCTGGCTAATAGATGAATGACCTGATCAGGGACAAGCGATTAACATACAGTTGATACATTTCCTGGACTGGATATGTAATGACGGGGGTGGGGAGACAGACAAGTGAGCCCTAATCTACACACCACTCAGTCCCTGCCTACTTGCAACGACCCGCCCTAGGCGACGGGGTACAACTGGGCGACGGTCCCTACGCTCAATAGTGCACGACAGACAAACAGACAAGGGTACACAGAGCTAGGGGGAGAAGGGGCAGTTGCCCACGGCAACACCGTGAGCAACAAGAGAAGTGAACAAGCCGAGTCTAACCAGGAGAGTACGAGGTGCCAAACGCAGAGCAGAAGAGTAGTAAACAAGCCGAGTCAAACCAGGAGTGTACGAGGTACCAAACGCAGAGCAGGAGAGTAGTCAGCTAGCCGGGGTCAATATGAAGCAAGGACAATGATACAAGAAGCTGCCGCAGGGCCAGGAAACCAAATGAGAAGAATCACAAGCAAAGGAGGAACAGGAAAGGCAGGTATAAATAGACAGAGGGCGGGAGCTAGCTCCGTCTGGCCAGGCTGTGATAGGTTCTCCCACTCCTAAGCCTGCCACCCTGAGTGGTGGAAGATGGAGTCAGTCTCACAGACATAGAAGCAGGTGCAGACTGATTATCTATGGGCGTTGACCCCGAAGCTGTGCCTGGCAGATCCTTTACAGTACCCCCTTTATGAGGGGCCACCGGACCCTTTCTAAGTGGACCTGGTTTACTGGGGTACCCAAGTCCTCTCCTCAGGCCCGTATCCTCTCCAATGGACCAGGTACTGGAGGGAGCCTTGGACCATCCTGCTGTCCACAATCTTGGCCACCTCGAATTCTGCCCCCTCAGGGGTGAGAACAGGGACCGGAGGTTTCCTTGAGGGAGCCAAGGACGGGGAGCAGCGTTTAAGGAGGGAGGCATGGAACACGTTGTGTACTCGAAAAGATGGGGGCAACTCCAGTCGGAAGGAGACAGGATTGAGGACTTCAATGACCTTGTACGGCCCTATAAACCGGGGAGCAAACTTCTTGGACGGGACCTTAAAGCGCAAATTTTTAGACGATAGCCACACCAGATCCCCGACCATAAACAAGGGGTTAGCAGAACGTTTTCTATCTGCCTGAGTTTTTTGTATGCTCTGGGACGCCTCTAGAATCTTCTGAACCTGAGCCCAGACTGTGCACAGTTCTCGATGAACGACCTCTACCTCGGGATTGTTGGAACTACCAGGTGAAACGGAAGAGAACCGTGGATTAAACCCAAAATTACAGAAAAAGGGGGAGACCCCTGACGAGTTACTGACCCGGTTATTAAGGGAAAATTCGGCGAGGGGAATGAATGAGACCCAATCATATTGACAGTCAGAGATAAAACACCTTAAATATTGTTCTAGAGACTGATTAGTCCTCTCAGTTTGGCCATTAGTTTCAGGATGGAAGGCAGAGGAGAAGGACAGATCAATCTCCAACTTTTTACAGAAGGCTCTCCAAAACAATGAAACAAATTGTACCCCTCTATCAGAAACAATATTGACAGGGACCCCATGGAGACGCAGGATGTGTTTGACAAACAAGGTAGCTAACGTCTTAGCATTGGGTAGTTTTTTGAGGGGCACAAAGTGGCACATCTTACTGAAGCGGTCTACTACAACCCACACCACCGACTTGTCTTGAGATGGAGGCAAATCGGTGATAAAATCCATGGAGATATGGGTCCAAGGTCTCTGGGGAATGGGCAAAGAACATAGTAAGCCCGCTGGTCGGGACCTGGGAGTCTTGGACCTAGCACAAACTTCACAAGCGGCGACGTAGGCCTTAACGTCTTTAGGCAACCCAGGCCACCAATAGTTTCTGGCAATGAGGTGCTTGGTACCCAGGATGCCTGGATGGCCAGATAGTGCAGAGTCATGATTTTCCCTAAGTACCCTTAGCCGGAATTGCAGGGGAACAAACAGCTTGTTCTCAGGAAGGCTCCCGGGAGCTGAACCTTGATCAGCCGCAATTTCAGAGACTAAATCAGAATCAATAGCGGAAATGATTATACCTGGAGGCAAAATACAAGCAGGATCTTCCTCCGAAGGAGGGCTGGCCATGTAGCTACGTGACAGTGCATCAGCCTTAACATTTTTAGACCCAGCCCTATAGGTAACCACAAAGTTGAATCTGGTAAAAAATAACGCCCAACGAGCTTGTCTCGGGTTTAGCCTCCGGGCAGATTCTAGGAAAACCAGATTCTTGTGGTCGGTAAGGACCGTTACCTGGTGCCTAGCCCCCTCCAGGAAGTGGCGCCACTCTTCAAATGCCCATTTAATGGCTAAGAGTTCGCGGTTGCCAATATCATAGTTACTCTCAGTGGGTGAAAACTTCCTGGAGAAGTAGGCACAGGGACGGAGATGGGTGAGGGACCTGGTACCCTGGGACAAGACAGCCCCCACTCCCACCTCGGACGCGTCAACCTCCACGATAAATGGCTCCATTTGGTTAGGCTGAAGCAGCACCAGGGCCGAGATAAAGCACTTCTTAAGGACCTCAAAAGCCTGGACAGCCTCAGGAGGCCAGTGGAGGAGATCAGCACCTTTGCGAGTGAGATCCGTAAGAGGCTTAGCGATGACCGAGAAGTTAGCAATAAACCTCCTGTAATAATTAGCGAACCCCAGGAAGCACTGTAACGCCTTCAGGGAGGCAGGTTGGACCCATTCCGCCACAGCCTGGACCTTGGCCATTCATGAGGAGTGAGGATTTGGCCCAAAAATGGTATCTCCTGCACCCCAAACACACATTTTTCGGCCTTTGCAAACAGTTTGTTTTCTCGAAGGACCTGGAGCACCTTCCTGACATGCTCAATGTGGGAGGACCAGTCCTTGGAAAACACAAGTATGTCATCAAGGTACTGTAAAGGATCTGCCAGGCACTGCGGGGTTAACTCCCAGAACTAATCAGTCAGCACCTGAGAATACATCCCTGAGACTGACTCCTGCTTCCACCATTCAGGCTGGCAGGCTTAGGAGTGGGAGAGCCTATCGTAACCTGGCCAGACTCAGCTAGCTCCCGCCCTCGGTCTATTTAGGCATGCACTTCCTGTCCCTCGGTGCTTGTTATTGCTTTGGTTTCCTTCCTTGTGGTTCCTGGCCCAGCTACAGCTCCTGCTATTTTTGATCCTGCTCCATACCGACCCTGGCTTACCGACTACTCTTCTGCTTTTCGTTTTGTACCTCGCACACTCCTGGCTTGACTCGGCTCGTTCACCACTCTGGTTGCTCACGGTGTTGCCGTGGGCAACGGCCCCTTTTCCTTGCTTGTGTTCCTTGTATGTTTGTCGTGTTTGTCGTGCACTTACTGAGCGCAGGGACCGCCGCCCAGTTGTACCCCGTCGCCTAGGGCGGGTCGTTGCAAGTAGGCAGGGACAGAGTGGCGGGTAGATTAGGGCTCACTTGTCCGTCTCCCTACCCCCTGCCGTTACATAATAACAAGCCCATACCTAGTCTACCCCTGGTCCCTGACACCACTATGGATCCCCGTGAGACCCTGGCTCAGCAAATGCAGGGTCTCTCCCTACAGGTCCAGGCCCTGGCTCAGAGGGTCAACCAGCCTGATGCTACCCTGGTAGTTCCCCGCACCGCACCTCTTGAACCCCACCTCAAGTTGCCCGACCGGTTCTCAGGGGACCGGAGGACTTTTCTCTCCTTTCGGGAGAGTTGTAGGCTTTACTTTCGTTTAAAGCCTCATTCCTCAGGTTCTGAGAGCCAGCGGGTGGGTATAATTATGTCCCGGCTCCAGGAAGGGCCCCAAGAGTGGGCCTTCTCCTTGGCTCCTGACGCCCCTGAACTTTCCTCCGTTGATTGTTTCTTTTCTGCTCTCGGACTTATTTATGACGAGACTGACAGGACTGCCTTTGCCGAGAGTCAGCTGGTGACCTTAAGTCAGGGTAAGAGACCTGTTGAGGAGTATTGCTCTGACTTTCGGAAGTGGTGCGTAGCTTCTCGGTGGAATGACCCTGCCTTAAGGTGCCAGTTTAGGTTGGGTCTGTCGAATGCCCTGAAAGACCTGCTAGTTAGCTATCCCTCTTCTGACTCCCTAGACCAGGTTATGGCTTTAGCGATACGACTTGACCGACGTCTCAGGGAACGACAACGTGAACGTTTATGTGTTTTCTCCTCCGACTCCCCCATGATGCCTCCCGAAGCTCCGTTGCTTCGTTCCTCCCCGAAAGATTCAGAGATACCTATGCAACTCGGGGCCTCCGTGTCCCCCCAACAACGTAGAGAATTCCGCAGGAAGAATGGTCTCTGCTTCTACTGTGGGGACGACAAGCATCAAGTGAACAACTGTCCTAAGCGTAAGGTTGCAGCCAGAGAACTTCCGCGTCTAAGTGATCATCGGGGACGTCACTTGGGCGCACAGGTATTTCCCGTAAATATGAAACGTACTAAGATCTTGCTTCCCTTTCAGGTCTCTTTTGGTGGTAGGTCTGCTACCGGCAGTGCTTTCGTGGATTCAGGGTCCTCTACTAATATCATGTCTGTGGAATTTGCTATGTCCCTTGCTATGCCTCTTATTGATTTGCCTAAACCTGTCCCGGTAGTGGGTATCGACGCCACTCCTCTTGCTAATGGTTATTTTACACAGCATACCCCTGTTTTTGAACTCCTTGTTGGCTCCATGCATTTGGAGCAATGCTCTGTACTGTTGATGCAGGGATTATCGTACGATTTGGTGCTAGGTCTTCCCTGGTTGCAGTTGCATAATCCTACGTTTGACTGGAATACTGGGGAGCTAACCAAATGGGGTAATGAATGTTGTACGTCATGTTTTTCTGTTAATTCTATTTCTCTCCCTAAGGAGGCGAATACGCTACCCGAGTTTGTTCAGGACTTCGCTGATGTTTTCTCTAGGGAGGCCTCTGAAGTGTTACCTCCTCATAGAGAATACGATTGCGCTATCGAATTGGTACCAGGAGCTAAGCTTCCTAAGGGTAGGATATTTAATCTTTCTTGTCCCGAACGTGAAGCTATGAGAGTGTATATCCAGGAATCCCTGGCCAAGGGTTACATTCGTCCCTCTTCTTCTCCGGTAGGTGCTGGCTTCTTCTTCGTGGGGAAGAAGGATGGTGGTCTTAGGCCATGCATTGACTACCGTAGCCTGAATAAGGTCACGGTAAGGAACCAGTATCCCCTTCCTTTGATTCCTGATCTCTTTAATCAGGTTCAGGGGGCCCAATGGTTTTCTAAATTGGATCTACGGGGGGCGTATAACCTTATTCGCATCAAAGAGGGAGATGAGTGGAAGACTGCGTTTAACACGCCCGAAGGCCATTTCGAATACCTCGTCATGCCCTTTGGGTTGTGTAATGCCCCTGCGGTCTTCCAGAATTTCATAAATGAGATTTTGAGAAATTACCTGGGGATTTTTCTGGTAGTGTACCTTGATGACATACTGGTGTTTTCCAAGGACTGGTCCTCCCACGTGGAGCATGTCAGGAAGGTGCTCCAGGTCCTTCGGGAAAATAAACTGTTTGCCAAAACCGAAAAATGTGTGTTTGGGGTACAGGAGATTCCATTTTTGGGTCAAATCCTCACTCCTCATGAATTCCGCATGGACCCCGCCAAGGTTCAGGCTGTGGCGGAATGGGTCCAACCTGCCTCCCTGAAGGCATTACAGTGTTTTTTGGGGTTTGCTAATTATTACAGGAGATTTATTGCTAACTTCTCGGTCATCGCTAAGCCCCTTACGGACCTCACTCGCAAAGGTGCTGATCTCCTCCACTGGCCTCCTGAGGCTGTCCAGGCTTTTGAGGTCCTTAAGAAGTGCTTTGTCTCGGCCCCGGTGCTGGTTCAGCCCAACCAAATGGAGCCATTTATCGTGGAAGTTGACGCATCTGAGGTGGGAGTGGGGGCTGTCTTGTCCCAGGGTACCAGGTCCCTCACCCATCTCCGCCCCTGTGCCTACTTCTCCAGGAAGTTTTCGCCAACTGAAAGTAACTATGATATTGGCAACCGCGAACTCTTAGCCATTAAATGGGCATTTGAAGAGTGGCGCCACTTCCTGGAGGGGGCTAGGCACCAGGTAACGGTCCTTACCGACCACAAGAATCTGGTGTTCCTAGAATCTGCCCGGAGGCTAAACCCGAGACAAGCTCGATGGGCGTTATTTTTTACCAGATTCAATTTTTTGGTTACCTATAGGGCTGGGTCTAAAAATATTAAGGCTGATGCACTGTCGCGTAGCTTCATGGCCAGCCCTCCTTCGGAGGAAGATCCTGCTTGTATTTTGCCTCCAGGTATAATCATTTCCTCGATCGATTCTGATTTAGTCTCTGAAATTGCTGCTGATCAAGGTGCAGCTCCCGGGAACCTTCCTGAGAACAAGCTGTTTGTTCCCCTGCAATTCCGGCTAAGGGTACTTAGGGAAAATCATGACTCCGCACTATCTGGCCATCCAGGCATCCTGGGTACCAAACACCTCATTACCAGAAATTATTGGTGGCCTGGGTTGCCTAAAGACGTTAAGGCCTACGTCGCCGCTTGTGAGGTTTGTGCTAGGTCCAAGACTCCCAGGTCCCGACCAGCGGGCTTACTGCGTTCGTTGCCCATTCCCCAGAGACCTTGGACACATATCTCCATGGATTTTATCACCGATTTGCCTCCATCCCAAGGCAAGTCGGTGGTGTGGGTGGTGGTGGACCGCTTCAGTAAGATGTGCCACTTTGTGCCCCTCAAGAAACTACCCAACGCCAAAACGTTGGCTACCTTGTTTGTCAAACACATCCTGCGTCTCCATGGGGTCCCTGTCAATATTGTTTCGGACAGAGGGGTACAATTTGTTTCATTGTTTTGGAGAGCCTTCTGTATGAAGTTGGGGATTGATCTGTCCTTCTCCTCTGCCTTCCATCCTGAAACCAATGGCCAAACGGAGAGGACTAATCAGTCTCTAGAACAATACTTAAGGTGTTTTGTCTCTGACTGTCAATTTGATTGGGTCTCTTTCATTCCCCTCGCCGAATTTTCCCTTAATAACCGGGTCAGTAACTCGTCTGGGGTCTCTCCTTTTTTTTGTAATTTTGGGTTTAATCCACGGTTCTCCTCCGTTTCACCTGGTAGTTCCAACAATCCTGAGGTAGAGGTCGTTCATCGGGAACTGTGCACAGTCTGGGCCCAGGTTCAGAAAAACCTAGAGGTGTCCCAGAGCGTACAAAAAACTCAGGCTGATAAAAAACGTTCTGCTAACCCCCTGTTTATGGTCGGGGATCTGGTGTGGTTGTCGTCTAGGAACTTGCGTCTCAAGGTTCCGTCCAAGAAGTTTGCTCCCCGGTTTATTGGGCCGTATAAGGTCATTGAGGTCCTCAATCCTGTCTCCTTCCGGCTGGAGTTACCCCCGTCTTTTCGGATACACGACGTGTTTCATGCCTCCCTCCTCAAACGCTGCTCCCCGTCCTTGGCTCCCTCGAGGAGACCTCCTGTTCCCATCCTCACCCCGGAGGGGGTGGAATTCGAGGTGGCCAGGATTGTGGACAGCAAGATGGTCCAAGGCTCCCTCCAGTACCTGGTCCATTGGAGAGGATACGGGCCCGAGGAGAGGACTTGGGTACCCGCCCGGGATGTTCACGCTGGGGTATTGGTCAGGAGGTTCCACCTGCATTTCCCCAGTAAGCCAGGTCCACTTAGAAAGGGTCCGGTGGCCCCTCATAAAAGGGGGGGTACTGTAAAGGATCTGCCAGGCACTGCGGGGTTAACTCCCAGAACTAATCAGTCAGCACCTGAGAATACATCCCTGAGACTGACTCCTGCTTCCACCATTCAGGCTGGCAGGCTTAGGAGTGGGAGAGCCTATCGTAACCTGGCCAGACTCAGCTAGCTCCCGCCCTCGGTCTATTTAGGCATGCACTTCCTGTCCCTCGGTGCTTGTTATTGCTTTGGTTTCCTTCCTTGTGGTTCCTGGCCCAGCTACAGCTCCTGCTATTTTTGATCCTGCTCCATACCGACCCTGGCTTACCGACTACTCTTCTGCTTTTCGTTTTGTACCTCGCACACTCCTGGCTTGACTCGGCTCGTTCACCACTCTGGTTGCTCACGGTGTTGCCGTGGGCAACGGCCCCTTTTCCTTGCTTGTGTTCCTTGTATGTTTGTCGTGTTTGTCGTGCACTTACTGAGCGCAGGGACCGCCGCCCAGTTGTACCCCGTCGCCTAGGGCGGGTCGTTGCAAGTAGGCAGGGACAGAGTGGCGGGTAGATTAGGGCTCACTTGTCCGTCTCCCTACCCCCTGCCGTTACAGGTACACTACAAGAAATAACCCCAGGTAGTCTCTTAAAATCTCATTTATGAAATTCTGGAAGACCGCGGGAGCATTACACAACCCAAAGGGCATGACGAGGTATTCGAAATGACCTTCGGGCGTGTTAAACGCAGTCTTCCACTCACCCCCCTCTTTGATGCGGATAAGTTATACGCCCCCCGTAGATCAAACTTAGAGAACCATTGGGCCCCCTGAACCTGATTAAAGAGATCAGGAATCAGAGGAAGGGGATACTGGTTCCTTACAGTGACCTTATTCAAGCTTCGGTAGTCAATGCATGGCCTAAGACCACCATTCTTCTTCCCTACGAAGAAGAAGCCAGCACCTACCGGAGAAGTAGAGGGACGAATGTAACCCTTTGCCAGGCATTCCTGGATATACTCTCTCATGGCTTCACGTTCGGGACAAGAGAGATTAAATATTGTACCCTTAGGGAGCTTAGCTCCTGGTACCAAATTGATTGCGCAATCATATTCTCTATGAGGAGGTAACACTTCGGAGGCCTCCTTAGAGAAAACATCGGCGAAGTCCTGAACAAACTCAGGTAGCGTGTTCACCACCTCAGGTGGAGAAATAGAATTAACAGAAATACATGACGTCAAGCATTCATTACCCCACTTGGTAAGGTCCCCAGAATTCCAGTCAAACGTGGGATTATGCAACTGCAACCAGGGAAGGCCTAAAACCAAATCGGACGATAATCCCTGCATTAACAGTACAGAGCACTGCTCCAAATGCATGGAGCCAACAAGGAGTTCAAAAACAGGGGTATGCTGTGTAAAATAACCATTAGCAAGAGGAGTGGAGTCGATACCCACTACCGGGACAGGTTTAGGCAAATCAATCAAAGGCATAGCTAGAGACATAGCAAATTCCACAGACATGATATTAGCAGAAGACCCTGAATCCACGAGGGCACTGCCGGTAGCAGACCTACCACCAAAAGAGACCTGAAAGGGAAGCAAGATTTTATTACGTTTCATATTTACGGGAAATACCTGTGCGCCCAAGTGACCTCCCCGATGATCACCTAGGCGCAGAAGTTCTCCGGCTGCATTCTTACGCTTAGGACAGTTGTTCACTTGATGCTTGTCATCCCCACAGTAGAAGCAGAGACCATTCTTCCTGCGGAAATCTCTACGTTGTTGGGGGGACACGGAGGCCCCGAGTTGCATAGGTACCTCCGAGTCTTCCGGGGAGGAACGAAGCAACGGAACCTCGGGAGGCATCATAAGGGAGTCAGAGGAGAAAACATCAAGACGTTCAAGTCGTCGTTCCCTGAGACGTCGGTCAAGTCGTACCGCTAAAGCTATAACCTGGTCTAGGGAGTCAGAAGAGGGATAACTAACTAGCAGATCTTTCAGGGCGTTCGACAGACCCAACCTAAACTGGCACCTTAAGGCAGGGTCATTCCACCGAGAAGCTACGCACCACTTCCTAAAGTCAGAGCAATACTCCTCAACAGGTTTCTTACCCTGACGTAAGGTCACCAGCTGACTCTCGGCAAAAGCAGTCTTGTCAGTCTCGTCATAGATGAGTCCGAGAGCAGAAAAGAAAAGATCAACGGAGGAAAGTTCAGGGGTGTCAGGAGCCAAGGAGAAGGCCCATTCTTGGGGCCCTTCCTGGAGCCAGGACATAATTATACCCACCCGCTGGCTCTCAGAACCTGAGGAGTGGGGCTTTAAACGAAAATAGAGCCTACAACTCTCCCGAAAGGAGAGAAAAGTCTTCCGGTCCCCTGAGAACCGGTCGGGCAACTTGAGGTGGGGTTCAAGAGGTGAGGTGAGGGGGACTACCATGGTAGCATCAGGCTGGTTGACCCTCTGAGCCAGGGCCTGGACCTGTAAGGAGAGACCCTGCATTTGCTGAGCCAGGGTCTCAAGGGGGTCCATAGAGGTGTCAGGGACCAGGGTAGACTAGGTATGGGCTTCTGATTATGTAATGACGGGGGTGGGGAGACAGACAAGTGAGCCCTAATCTACCCACCACTCAGTCCCTGCCTACTTGCAACGACCCGCCCTAGGCGACGGGGTACAACTGGGCGACGGTCCCTACGCTCAATAAGTGCACGACAGACAAGCAGACAAGGGTACACAGAGCTAGGGGGAGAAGAGGCAGTTGCCCACGGCAACACCGTGAGCAACAAGAGAAGTGAACAAGCCGAGTCTAACCAGGAGAGTACGAGGTGCCAAACACAGAGCAGAAGATTAGTAAACAAGCCGAGTCAAACCAGGAGTGTACGAGGTACCAAACGCAGAGCAGGAGAGTAGTCAGCTAGCCGGGGTCAATATGAAGCAAGGACAATGATACAAGAAGCTGCAGCAGGGCCAGGAAACCAAACGAGAAGAATCACAAGCAAAGGAGGAACAGGAAAGGCAGGTATAAATAGACAGAGGGCGGGAGCTAGCTCCGTCTGGCCAGGCTGTGATAGGTTCTCCCACTCCTAAGCCTGCCACCCTGAGTGGTGGAAGATGGAGTCAGTCTCACAGACATAGAAGCGGGTGCAGACTGATTATCTATGGACATTAACCCCGAAGCTGTGCCTGGCAGATCCTTTACAGGATACATTTGTCTGATGACAGCCACATTATGCCACAATGTGGAAAATATGAAGTAATAGCACATTACAAAAGCATAAAGGCCCACATTGATCGAAAGTGACTTCATTTTAGTCTGTTTAAAGGGAATGTGTTGCCAGCAAAACATGTTTTTTTTTTTTAATTAAACATTTAGTGTGTAGGTGATTAAACATTGTTCACATTTTTTTTATTTTTTTCACGAGTCAGGAAATATTATAAATTAGATTCTAATTTATAATATTTCCCATTGCTGGTCACTAGATGGAGCTATTCCCAAAATTGCAGCATTGCATGTGGTAAAGCAACCACATTGCTTTTTGCTGCAAAATTGGGAAAAAAGCACTCGCTCTAGTGAGCTCTGAGAATCCCCCCCTCCTTTATCCTGGCTAGTGCCGGGATAAACGAGGGGTTTGAACGGTCTAACCTCCTACACTGTGTGTCGCCATTTTTGAGCTAACACACAGTGTAGTAGGTTTACATACAGTAGTAAACACACACAAACACGAACATACATAGAAATCTCTTACCTGCTCCTGCCGCCGCAGCTCCCTCCGGCCCGTCCGCTCCGTCTGCTGCCGCTGGTCCAAGTGCACAAGTCCGGAAGCCGCGACCGGAAGTAGTAATCTTACTGTCCGGCCGCGACTTCCGGTCCACAGGAAAATGGCGCCGGACGGCGCGCATTTCAAATTGGACTGTGTGGGAGCGGCGCATGCGCAGTTCCCACACAGACGGCGTACACAGAAGTGGATGGGACGGGACCCGTTCGCAGTCCCTATGGGACTGTAGCTGCCATATTCCATGTCTGTATGTGTCGTTAATCGACACATACAGAAATGGAAAAAAAAATGGCAGCCCCCATAGGGAAGAAAAAGTGTAAAAATAAGAAAAAGTAAAACACAAACACACAAATAAATCTAAACGTTTTTAATAAAGCACTAACATCTTTAACATATTAAAAAAAAAATTGTGATGACACTGTTCCTTTAAGTTAAAGCTCAGCTACTTTATTGACATACACTACTGTGCAAAAAATTAGGCAGCTGTGGAAAAATGCTGCAAAATAAGAATGCTTTCAAAAATAGAAGTGTTAATAGTTTTTATATCAATTAACAAAATACAAAGTGAATGAATAGAGGAAAAAAATTTAAATCAAATAAATATTTGGTGTGACCCCCCATTGCCTTCAAAACAGCATCTATAGATTTTGTAGGATTATAGTCAGGTGTATGATTAAAAAATTATAGCAAACAGGTGATAATGATCATAATTTTTATATGTAGGTTGAAACACAGTCATTAACTGTAACAGAAACAGCTGTGTAAAAGGATTGAAACTAGTTGAGGAACAGCCAAACTCTGCCACAAACGTGAGGTTGTGAAAGACAGTTTCATGTCATAGGTCCACCATGGCAAGACGGAGCACAGCAACAAGACCCAAGGTAGTTATACTGCATCAGCAAGGTCTCTCCCAGGCAAAGAATTCAAAGTAGACTGGTGTTTCAAGATGTGCTGTTGAAGCTCTTTAGAAGAAGCACAAAAAAACTGGCAACATTGAGGACCGTAGGCGTTGTGGTCAGCCAAGGAAACTTAGTGCAGCAGATCAAAGATACATCATGCTTACTTCTCTTCAAAATCGAAAGTTGACCAGCAGTGTCATCAGCTCAGAACTGGCAGAAACCAGTGGGACCCAGTGACACCCATCTACTGTTCGGAGAAGTCTGGCCAGAAGTGGTCTTCATGGAAGAATTGTGGCCAAAAAGCCATATCTTTGACGTGGAAACAAGGCCAAGCCACCCAACTAAGCACGAAAACATATGGACTGGAGTGCAGAAAAATGGCAGCAGGTACTCTGGACTGATGATTCAAAATGTGAAAAAATTGGGCTGTAACAGGAGGCAGTTTATTCACCTAAGTGCTGCAGAGCAGTATAATAATGAATGTCTGCAGGCAACAGTGAAGCATGGTGGAGGTTCCTTGCAAGTTTGGGGTTGCATTTCAGCAAATGCAGTTGGGGATTTGGTCAGGAATAATGGTGTTCTCAATGCTGAGAAATACAGGCAGATACTTATCCATCATGCCATACCATCAGGGAAGCGTCAGATTAGCTCCAAATCTATTATGCAGCAGGACAACAACCCCAAACCTACGGCCAAATTTATTAAGAACTATCTTCAGCATATAGAAGAATAAGGAGCCCGGAAAGTGATGATATGGCCCCCACAGAGCCCTGATCTCAACATCATCGAGGTTATCTTGGATTAAATGAAGAGACAGAAGGATTTGAGGAAGCCTATATCCACAGAAGATTTGAGGTTAGTTCTCCAAGATGTTTGGAACAACCTCCATGCCGAGTTCCTTCAAAAACTGTGTGCAAGTGTACCTAGAAGAAATTATGCTGTTTTGAAGGCAAAGGGCGGTCATCTCAAATATTGATTTGATTTAGATTTATCTTCTGTTCATTCACTTTGCATTTTGTTAATTGATAAAAAAAAACAACTATGAACACTTGTATTTTTTTAAAGCATTACTACTTTGCAGCATTTTTCAACAACTGCCTAAAACATAATTCTGGCACAACATACACCACTGCCATCAACTTTCACACCGGCAAAAATCAGGCCACTTTTTTTCCACCCAGCTGAAAACCTGATGAACCCAATAAAAGTCATTATGAAAGAAACTGTCAAAGCTGTCATGGCTCCATTAAGAATGGAGGATGTGATTCTAATGTGAACAGAGCCATATCATAAACATCACGATGACGAGGTACACACTGTTCTTGAGACCTAATGGGTGTTGATATGTTTCTATGACTGCACCGTTACTCTGCATAAAAGGAATAGAATTTACAGGAACCTATGAGGACTCTCAGCTGCTAGACCCACCAATCTGATATACCTGGTATGTCATGAGGGTTCATTTTGGGAAAACTCCTTTTAAACGGACACACATATGCAGTTTTTGGAGCCAACGCCAAAAGTAAATCCAAAAGGAAGGGAAAGTATAAAAGAAGGATTCATACATTTCCTTCCTCTTGGATCCACTTCTGGCTTTGGCTAAAAATACTGCATCAAAACTTCACCAAATACTGCAAGTGTGATTTCAGCTTTAAAGGGGTCGTCCAGTTTCAGCAAATTATTGTAATTTGTTTTATAATGAAAAGTTATACAATTTTTCAATATACTTTTTGTATTAATTCCTCATGGTTTTCAAAATGTCTGCTTTCTGTCATTCAATAGGAACCTTCATTGTTTACTTCCAGTGGATAAAAGAATAAATTTCTGTCCATAGTCATGTGATGGACAGACAGGTGTACGGCTCATTACAGTTACAATATGCGTCTTCTAACGAGTCGTTCACCTGTGTTCATCACATGACCATGGACAGAATATCATACACTGGGATAAAACAATCAAGATTCCTATTGAATGATTGCAAATGATTGCAAGCAGAGATCTTGAAAACAACCAGGAATTGATACAGAAAGTGTATTGTAAAATGTTAGAAAGTTGCACAATAAAAAAAAACATTTATTTGCTGAAACCCGACAACCCCTTTAAAGAGGCTCTGTCACCACATTATAAGTGCCCAATCTCCTACATAAGGAGATCGGCGCTGTAATGTAGTCGACAGTAATGCTTTTTATTTAAAAACCCGATCTTTTTTCACAAAGTTAGGAGCGATTTTGGTTTATGCTAATGAGCTTTCTTAATGCCAAAGTGGGCGTACTTTTACTTTCGACCAAGTGGGTGTTGTACAGAGGAGTGCATGACGCTGACCAATTGGCATCATGCACTCCTCTCCATTCATTTACACTGCACTAGCGATATAGATATATCACTATGTGCAGCCTCATACACAAACCCTAACATTACTACAGTGTCCTGATAATGAATACACATGAAATCCAGCCTGGACGTCATGTGTACTCAGAATCCTGACACTTCTGACTCTTTTTTGTGAGATTCCGGCAAGTGAAACCAAATCTCGCGAGATCACGGAGGTAAACGAGATTTGGTTTCACTTGCCGGAATCTCACAAAAAAGAGTCAGAAGTGTCAGGATTCTGAGTACACATGACGTCCAGGCTGGATTTCATGTGTACTCATTATCAGGACACTAGTAATGTTAGGGCTTGTGTATGAGGCTGCACATAGCGATATATCTATATCGCTAGTGCAGTGTAAATGAATGGAGAGGAGTGCATGATGCCGATTGGTCAGCGTCATGCACTCCTCTGTACAACGCCCACTTGGTCGAAAGTAAAAGTACGCCCACTTGGGCATTAAGAAAGCTCATTAGCATAAACTAAAATCACTCCTAACGTTGTGAAAAAGATCGTTTTTTTTAAATAAAAAGCATTACTGTCACCTACATTACAGCGCCGATCTCCTTATATAGGAGACAGGACACTTATAATGTGGTGACAGAGTCTCTTTAAGGAGACTTTACAAAACAAATATGTAATACTAGTGCTAATTTGTAATTAGTAAAGTTTTCATATCTTTTTGTGCAATTCTATGTTTTACTCTTTTTAAGTAAATTTCTGTGGTAAGTTATTCTTTATTCATTATTTTAATGTTTAGAAATATGCAAGGATAGAGTTGCAACACGGGGTTCAATATAAGGAAGGAAAACTGCACTGGTATGGAGATATAAAGTTATATTGTTATATAAAACCCCAGCTATACATGACTATATTTTATTTATTATATCTATTACATTTTATTGAATAGCACGGTGGCTCAGTAGTTAGCACTGTTACCTTGCAGCACTGGGGTCCTAGGTTAGATTCTAACCAAGGACAACATCTTCACAGAATTTCTCTCTGTGTGGATTTAATACTCTGGTTTTCTACCACACTCTAGAAACATACTGGCAAGTAAATTGCCGTCCTATAGAATTGGCTGTAGTTTGTGTGTCTGAGACAGGGAAATTAGATTGAGCCCCAATGGGGACAAGGACTAATGTACCTCTCGGACCCGCACCTATCTCCAGAACACGGCCCCCTAAACACTGTTCTACCACTATGTCCAATCCGAAAAAGCAACATGAATCTACATACCCAAATGAAGAGCATATCAAAAGTAGGATATATGTATAGCTCTGTGGGTTGATTCCAGGGTGTTATACCCAAACAGCATCAAATTTGAATAAATAGGACCAAAAGAGAAAATAAATGCTGAGAGACAAAAAAGTAAAGAAAAATACAAAAATGCTTTATTTGACAAAAAATACGCCATATAATGATAAAAGAATCCATAAACCAACAATACTGTTCTACCACTATGTGTTGCGGCTGAATCAGGTGAATTCCGACCATAAAAAAGGTTATATGGTCATGAGATATTAAAACAGCGTAGCTCGCTGAGCTAAGCTGTGTCCATTAGTCGCATAGAACTGAATGGCAGTTATGGAAACAGCGTAGCTCAGCAAGATAGGCTGTTTTCGTAACTCCCGACCATATAACCAGGAAGTGAGCATGAGGCAGCGAGATCAGACAAAGCTAGAACGGGGTTTAGGAGCCCCGTTCTAGAGATAGTTGCGGGTACTAGAGGTGGGATAAATTTCTCTCATGTGAAAACCCCTTTAAAGGGAATCTGTCATCAGCATTTCACCTATTGAACTCTCCTCACCCCTCGCTGGCCGCTGTTGTCAAAAGTTCATTGCCGTTATGCTATTTCCTAAACTCTTCCTCCGGCCGTAAACAACGGTCTGCTAACATTTTGCTCCTTTTATTGTAATAATCCGGCAGTCTCGCTTGTTCCTCTTCTTATGCCCGCCCACCACCAAACGCTGGCCAGCCCTGAATGGCAAAATCTCGTCTGAGGCAGAGCGCATGCACCCATCATGTATGGCCTGATCACCCTTCCCTACTTCGTCCGGGCCCTTAAATCTAGTTACTGTGCATGTGCCAGTATGGTGTCCCGTTGTGCGCATGCACCAGAACAGGGCATAGATTTTACTGGGTGGATACCAATGGGAATTTATTAGTTACAACGTAACCTTCAATATGAGATTTGTTTCACTCTTTAGTAATTTATGATAGTGATACAATTGTATCTATATAGATAATTCACTAGTGCTTGCGCACTTTACATTGACACATGTAATAGGTTCGGATAGGGCAAGGATGTATTATAAAGTTTTAATGGTTAATACCATCAAACTCTAATATTTTTATTTGGAGTTTTGAGAACAGGACATAGATGCACAAGCGCAGGATTTCGTGTGTGCTGGGGAAGACGAGGAGCTGTCAATCAAGAGTAAGGAGGCAAGGTTAACTCGGAAAGGCTTGAGGAATTAAGATATGACTCTTTTATGCTCATTAGCATACAGCATGGGAACCCTAAAAAATAGACTACTAAAGGTACAGAGCCTACTTAGAAGAGAATTATAGGTTACATAAAAATTATTTTTCACCCCCTACCACCAGTTATTGCTGGTTTAACCCCTTAAGGACGCAGCCTAGATTGGGCCTTAAGGCTCAAAGCCCATTTTTTAGATCTGACTTATTTCACTTTATGTGGTAATAACTTGGGAATGCTTTTACCTATGCAAGCTATTCTGAGATTGTTTTCTTGTGACACATTGGGCTTTATGTTAGCAGTAAAATTTGGTCGATACATTGAGTGTTTGTTTGTGAAAAATAGCAAAATTTTGAGAAAATGTTGAAAAATTTGCATATTTTTTTATTTAAATGTATCTGCTAGTAAGGCAGATGGTTATACCACACAAAATAGTTACCAATTAACATTTCCCATATGTCTACTTTAGATTGGCATCATTTTTTTAACATTATTTTATTTTTCTAGGACGTTACAAGGCTTAGAACATAAACAGCAATTTCTCATATTTTCAAGAAAATTTCAAAAGCCTTTTTTTTAGGTACCAGTTCAGTTCTGAAGTGGCTTTGAGGGGCCTATGTATTATAAATCAACATAAAACACCCCATTTAAAAAACTAGATGCCTCAAAGTATTCAAAACAGATTTAGAAAGTTTCTTAACCCTTTAGGCGTTTCACAGCAATTAAAGTAAAGTGGAGGTGAAATTTGAAAATTTCAATTTTCTTGCAGAAATTAAATTTTCATTCATTTTTTCTGTAACACAGAAGGTTTTGCCAGAGAGACACCACTAAATATGTATTGGCCAGCTTCTTCAGTTTTTAGAAATGTCCCACATGTGGCTCTAGTGTGCTAGTGGACTAAAACACAAGTGCCAGAAGCAAAGAAACACCTAGTGCATTTTGGGGCCTCTATTTTATTAGAGGCACCATGCTAGGTTTGAAGAGGTCTTGTGGTGCCAAAATTGTAGAAATCCCCCAAAACTGAAATTTTGGAAACTACACCCCTCAAGGAATTAATTTATGGGTGTTGCGACCATTTAGACCCCACAGTTTTTTCACAGAACTTATTTGAATTGGGCTGTGAATTTAAAAAAAATTAATTGTTTCCAATAATATGTAGTTTTGGCTCAAAATTTCTTATTTTCACAAGGCATAAAATACCCCATTTTGTTGCCCAATTTCTCCTGAGTGCAGCAATACCCCATTTGTGGTGATAAACTTCTGTTTGGGCCCATGGGAGGGCTCAGAAGGGAAGGAGCGCTATGTGTTCTTTGGAGTCCAGATTTTGCTGGATTGGTTTTCCGGTGCCATGTCGCATTTGCAGAGCCCATGAGGTATCAAAGCAATGGAAACCCACCAGAAGTGACCCCATTTTAAAAACGACACCCCTTAAGGCATTCATCTAGAGGTGTCGTGAGCATTTTGCCCCCACAGGTATTGTGTAAAAGATAATGCGCAGCACATGGTGCAGTGTGAGATTTGCAATTTTCTATACATATATGCCATATCAGTGTCCGATATATTATGCCACTGGAGGCATACACCCCATAAACTGTAATGTGGGTTCTCCCGGGTACGGCAATACACTACATGTGGCTGTTAACAGCTGCCTGGGCACACGGCAGGGCTCAGAAGGGAAGGACCACCATTTGGCCTACTGGAGCTTTTCTTGTGCTAATGAATGCAGAAGCCTCTGAGGTACCAGTACAGTTGAAACCCCCGACAAGTGACCTCATTTAAAAACGACACCCCTTAAGGCATTCATCTAGAGGTGGAGTGAGCATTTTGACCCCACAGGTATTGTGTAAAAGATAATGCGCAGCAGTTGGTGCAGAGTGAGATTTGCAATTTTCTATACATATATGCCATTTCAGTGTCCGATATATTGTTTCCAGCATGCGCCACCGGAGATATACACCCCATAAACAGTAATGTGGATTCTCCTGGGTACGGCAATACCCTACAAGTGTCTGTTAATACCTGCCGGGCACACAGCAGGGCTCAGAAGGGAAAGATGAGGGAGATAAGCTGTGCGGAGTGCATCAGGGTAAGTAAAACTGGGGCAAATTAAAAATCAAGGGATGTATGATAAATTTTAAAAGACTCTTTCATACAGAGCCCTGGTTTTTCGGGACACGTGTCACATTGGTATATGGTGTCCTTCCTTATCCCCCTCTTATAGCAGACTTTGCACCTCTTTTGACTTTTTCCCTTCTTGCCAGTTTGGGGAACTTCTCGTGGAAAGTGTTGCCCTGGTACGATGCGTGTGACCTTTCTTCCAGAAGTACTTCGTGCCCCCCCTTCCTGGTCTCTAAAGATTAGGTTCTTGATAACCACCTCTTGAAATTCCAGGAAAATTCCCCTCTAGCCTGTACATCGACGTAGCACGTACACATTGTACAATGCCATCTGTATGATGTGCACGGCCAGCTTCTTATACCACACCGCATGGCGCTGTAGGGCGTCAGGGCTTGATCTGACAAGTACCCATGTACCTATTATAGCCCAGGATGCAGTCTGGTTTGGGGGTCTCTGTACTGGTACCTCGTACAGGTACATGGCTACTGGTGTGGCCATGTATTGTTGTCAATACAAGAATATCTCTCTTGTCTTGTACTTGACACACAATATGTTGCTGCTAGATTGTGCCCTGCTCTCACCCCTTCTGAGTGTTTGCCCAAGCAGAGTCTTAGGGAGGCCTCTCAGATTTCTTCTAGCAGTGCCGCATGCCGCAGGACTTCTGGAAGCGAGGCACTTGAAGAGTGGTATAAAAATTATCCAGATAGAGGTGGTAACCCTGGTCCAGCAGTGGGTGCACCAAATCCCACACAATTTTTGCATTAACTCCCAGTAAGGGAGGGGGCATTCTGGGGGCTGAATACTGGTGTCCTTCCCTTCATATATCCTAAATTGTAAGTATGCCCTGATGCACTCTCGCACAGCTTATACAGCTTCACGCCATACCTTGCCCTCTTACTCGTCAGGTACTGGCGGAATAGAAGCCTCCCTTAATATGTACCAGGGACTCATCAATAGAAATTAATTTCGGGGGTGTATGCTTAGGAAAATCGGGCACTGAAATGGTCTAATAGGGGTCTCAGTTTATAGAAACGGTCAAAACTGGGGTAATCTCGGGGTAGGCACTGATCATTATCGGCATAATGTAAGAAATAAAGTATTGCCTCATAACGCATCCTGGACATGGCCATACGGTACATCGGGGTGTGGTATAACATGTCTGTACTCCAGTATGTCCTAGTGGATGGCTTTTTCATAAGCCCCGTGTTCAAAAGAAGTCCACAGAACTTGCCCAACTTTGCTGCATCTACAGGGGTCCACCTGTGGGATTGGGCATAAAATGATGTGGGGTTCTTTGTTATATACTGTTGGGCATATAAATTTGTCTGGGACACCATAAGCTCTATAAATTCATCCGTGAAAAAGAACTTTAAAAAGTCCATCTCACTGAGACCTGCAAGATTCAATTTTATCCCTGGGCTGCCCGTGTACTCAGGGATTTGGGGCTCGTAATTGTCTGGTGTAGGGGTCCAAATGGAGTCACTTTCCTCAGGGGTTTCAACTGTTGCGGGGTCACTTCTCTCAGGGGTTTGAACTGTGGTGGTGGTCCTGGGGCGTCTCCTAGGGGATCCCTCTTCTTCATCACTGGATGAGGAAGTTGACAAATAAATGAGAGTCTCGCCATCTGACGAGTCTGTGTCAGAGGTAAGAAACGCATAGGCCTCTTTGGCAGAGAATTACCTTTGGGACATCTTTATTATTTATGTGGTTAGGCACGTGTAAATTGTGTTCTTAGACACGTGTATTGTGTATTGTGTATACAGCAAAAAAAAACTTTAGAAACTTGAAAAGAACAAAATAAAAGTATACTTCCCTAACTAGAAGCAATAGGCTGCTACCTTGACTCCATTGAAAAACAGCTCCAGTAACGGCCGTAAAATACGCTGCGAAAAACGTGAGTTGCGTAAAACGCGTCTTAAAATCAGGAGCTGTTTTCACCTGAAAACAGCTCCTTTTTTTTTCAGACGTTTTTTGTCACTGCGTGTGAACATACCCTAATACTAAACTAACTAGCTGTTAACTTTCTAAACAAACTTTTTTTATTTTTATTTATTTTATTATATTTTATAAGGAAAATAAAAATATAATACTATATGTATTCCGTACAGTAATTATCCCGCTCCTCATTAATTATCTTTCGAAACTTCAAAAGTTACTTACGGACTTCATATGTGCTGGTAAAAAACCTAGGATTTGGTTTTCTACCATGTCCCGTCCTTGGTCTTCAGGGGGGATGGGGGTACCTGACATTAGGAGATATTTTCACTCTACTGTTCTTAGCCAAATTTATCACTGGTGGGGTAGTCATAATGAACTTAAATGGGTAGAAATTGAGAGGGCGACACTGGGGGTTCATCTTATCTCTCTCCTGTAAATAGATAGCTCTAAACGCCCGCATAGGAATATAAACATTCTTTATAATTGCTGCTTCTATAGCTTCCTGGCAATATCTGATTTAACATACTTCTAAGTCTGACTGCCACCCCCTTCGGCCATTACCCCTCCGCTATCTTTCCTCTTTTACACCGGAATTAAATGTGCTAAAATAGGAGGCAGCCGGGGTTGATACGATCGGTTCCCTTTATGAAATAAAGGGAATGTTGCCCTTTAACAAATTGGTTAAAAAATATGGCATACCTACCCATGATATGTACAAATACTTTCAGATTCGTCACATTTTGACCAGTAGGAACTTGGATGGGCGGTTATTTCCGAGCAGTGCATTTGTGGCTTTCAACTCTGCTGCGCCTAAGTCGAAGTGCATTTTATGGTTTTATTCTACTATTTCGAAAATTCAGATATTAAGTAAACCAGGCTATTTGCTTAAATGGGAGACGGAATTGAATCTGGTTATCACCTTTGCAGAATGGCACTCGGCGATGAATTGGGCCTCTATGATTTCTAAGGGTGAGAGTCACAGAGAAATAGCGCATAAAATACTGCTCAGATGGTATAGATCTCCAGCGCTGCTGGCCAAATTTAATCCTTCCTACTCTCCCCTTTGTTGGAGGAACTGTGGTATGTCAGGCGACTATATGCATGTCTGGTGGAATTGCCCACTGGTTTTTAGTTTCTGGAAAGCTACTTTTGCATTTTGTCCACTATTTTACATTATATAATTAGCCCCCCACCCCTGCATTGGCGCTATGTTTTGTTGGTCTTGCTGATGTTCCCAGGGACTTCAGGTGCATAACGGGACATGTCATCTTAGCTGCTAGACTGTTGATAGCCAGGTCTTGGAAATCCTCAGACCCACTCACTATCGCTGAGTTAAATAATCTCGTCCAATTTGATTACACCATGGAAAAAATGGTAGCGGTTCGCTCTAATTCATTTGGGAAATTTTTAAGTAACTGAACATTATGGTCAGATTACAATGCTTTAAGAACATCTCTTTCTTATGTTACAAATATTGGAAGTTCTTCTTATTTGTTGGCGTTAGGACATTAGGACATAGTGGCAAAGATTTCATAATAGTAAGTAAGGGGCCTATGGAAGCTTATGATGATAAAGTCTTGTAATGTCATTGATACGTTTCTGATTTAAAAACACCGAAAAAGGCCATAATTACAAATGGACACAGCCAGGTCATTAACGCTGATAAAGGAGAGTGAGCAGGTGCTTTAAATAATAATAGCCACTCCCACTAGTCTTGAGGGGAGTGGCGTGTGGTGCATGGGATGTGTAGTAAAAAATAATAAATGAATAGTGTATGTGCAAGTGATAATAATATAAGTGAAATATAGGGGGCAGTCATGAGTAAAGTGCCTAACTCCCTAACTGGAACTAAATGTTCCTGATACACCGAAAAAGGCCATACTTACAAATGGACACAGCCAGGTCAGAAACGCTGATAGTTCCAGTTAGGGAGTTAGGGACTCGCAAGTCTTGGGATCCTTGTCGTGGATTGCGAGCTTACGTCCTTTTGGCCAAAATGATTACTAATACCCCAGGTATTTTTCATTCTTACTTATATTCGCTTCTTTTGGACACAGCCGGGTCTTTGATGCTGGGAGAGCATGGTGTGTTGTTGTTGTTGTTTGGCTTAGCAAGCAGGGTAGCCCGCTCTATGAATGATCAAGGCGTCACAAATAGACTTCTACCTGGCTATACACGTTGCGCCTCATGACTCACACACTATCCCTCCATGTTTCACACACTTGCACCCCATTATTCATTTATTTTATTGGGGCACTTTACTCATGACTGCCCCCTATATTTCACTTATATTATTATCACTTGCACATACACTATTCATTTATTATTTTTTACTACACATCCAATGCACCACACGCCACTCCCCTCAAGACTAGTGGGAGTGGCTATTATTATTTAAAGCACCTGTTCACTCTCCTTTATCAGCGTTTCTGACCTGGTTGTGTCCATTTGTAAGTATGGCCTTTTTCTGTGTTTTTGTATATATGTCCCCTTGTTTTTATCTGTTACGTTTCTCATTTAGTAAAACTGTAGCCAAAAATGTTTGAATCGTAACTGTTTGTATATTTTTATTTTTTTTATTATATTTTTTCTCTTACTCTTTTTTGCATTTTATTTAATGTTTTCATTGCATCTGTTAACTAGTGAAAAAAAAACAAACAATATATATGTTTGTCTTTATTGTACAATATGGACCTGAGATTACTCTATGGATGTGATGTAAACCTTTTTGATTTTGTTCATGTTATGCTTTGAAAATAATAATAAAAATCGAAATTAAAAAAATAAATAAAATAAAAATAAAAAAATAATCCCCAAGTCAAAAGCAGTCAGTGATAGAGATCACTGACCAAAAACGTGGGTAACAAGGGGAACACAAGGAAAGGAGTGGGAAGTGTATAGAAGGTGGTAAATGCAAAAAAAACAAACAATATATTTGTTTTGTTTTTTTAACTACTCTGCACTGACTCTGTCCACAACCGCTCTCTATGACTAACAAACTCCAACAGAGAGCGGGTGCGGCAGGATCTAAGGTCAGAGCAGGAAATTATGTATTTGATCGCTGCTATTGGTCGGTCGTCACTGACTAACCAATAGCAGCGCTCGCGGAGGCGGGACCACTACGATTGGTCCTGGCCCACTGAGCTGTGATAGCCTGCTCTCGAAACAGCAGCTGTCACAGCTCGATGAAACGCTGGGGGAGAATGGCGATGCATTTTCCCTATGACGTACTATTCCATTACTGATGCGCTCAGCATGACGGAATAGTACGTCAAGGAGCGGGAAGGAGTTAATAAGTGAAATGCTGGTGACAGGTTCCCTTTAAAGGTAATGTTCCATCGGAAAAATGCTAAATAACACCTCCAAAAGGAAAAAGACAGTCTCTCAAGTTCCACCTACTTTTGGTCAACCTTAAAGGGCCATGAAATATGACTCGGGTATTACCCAAGCTAGAGACAAATGTCTGTACACAGTTGTTTCTCCTCTTCAATACAGAGTAATGTTCTCACACGGTCAACAAGAAACCTACTCAGTACTGATGAGGAGTAACAACAAAACAGTGTTGTCTACTGACAGGCTTATTTGATGCCCATGCCATGTTTCCAGGCAGGGTAGCCACCTACAGGTGCTACTCACTAAACAGTTTTCTTTGTGGACAGCCTACTAACATAAAAATAAAATTCTCATAATGTAGTAAAATTATGATCCAGGAAAAAAAAAGATAAACAGCATTGGAATCAGGGAGACAGCGCTATTCTGGTCAGTAAACAAGTTCAATTTATAGAACCGAGTGACAGGTGCACTTTAAAATAATAATCCAATTACATTTACTTAAAAAAAAATGTTTTACATTTTTATTACAAATCATTAACCACGAGAGAAACTGAACAGAAATGGAAAATAAAACAATAAATTAAAATAGAACACAAACTTTAAATAGAATTTTTGACATGAGACGCTGACTGAATGATTGATAGATCCACATATTGCTTATTATTTGTACGGGTTTTGGATCTATTACGTTATTTTTCTTTTAAGTGTCTTTTAACCGGCACTGCCCCGGCTACAAAGTATGGAGGCTTCAGAAAGGTAAAGTAAATCTTAAGTGGCCGCTGACACCAGAGGGAGTTACATGTGAACGTGTAATGTTAAGAGCTCCAGGACCTTCATGCAGCACCCCCTCTGGGTATGTTCAACAATGATTTCTCTTTTCTTGAAGCTGCTTGCTGTGGATGTCTGAAGTTTGCTTACTGGCGCAATTCCATTTAGACAGCAAATAGAGAGAGTGTAAAACACAGTCACCTAATTTTATTAGAGATGAGGATCAATAATAAGCACACGACAAACATGCACTATGGGAATGCTTGTAAAAATGTTCAGTCACGCAAGAGCATTGCCAGTGACAACCAGTGTCCTCAATGTGTGTCATGGCTTCATAGCTCGCAGTCGGTAGCTCAATAAATACCCATCAATGTTAAATGTAGCAAGGTTTTTATTTCTCAGTCATAGAAAAATTATGTTTGTTCTGCTATTAAAATAATAAAAAAAGACAAAATATATATACCGTGCTATGCCTAGTGCGGGACATGAGAGGGCGGTGCATGACACATGGATTCAAGGAGAGAGTCCCGATGTCATGTACCACCCCTCAGGCCTTTCAGTAGGCATGACATGGTGCATCAGTTCCGACCTTGGTGTTCTTTAAAGGGGTTATATGCAATCGAAGAAAGAAATTGCAGCACTCAAGATAATCCAAAGAAGTGTATTTGATTTATTCACCAAGCATAGAAACACTGGCAACGTTTCAACCCATGAATGGGTCTTTATCAAGCACGGTGACATAGATTCAGTGCACACTTTATATAGTACAAAATACGGGACATCATTTCATGTAAACAAAGTGCTTAAAAAAATAAATACATCCATAATAACATTTATAAACATTTCCACATGTTCCTTGTGAGAAAACCTTATTAAAAATGTGTGATTCGACACTCAACATATCTGCACAAAGTGCTCCGAACTCATCCAAAACTCAACGTCCTAAGATTCCCATTGCGCATGCGCCCACATACCCCACTTTGCATATCAAGCGTCTCCTGTTTCCATAGAGAGCAAAGAACGGCTCCCTATTGACTGCGCGTGCGCAGGTCCACACTATATTACGCCTGCATCTGTGGAATAGTATGGCGGACAGGAACCTCCTATGCTCTACCGTATCTGCAAAAACCATCCATGTAATGTGTACATAGCAGAGCTGTGTGTGTAATGTGCACATAGCAGTGCTGTGTGTGTAATGTGCACATAGCAGTGCTGTGTGTGTGTAATGTGTACATAGCAGAGCTGTGTGTGTAATGTGTACATAGCAATGCTGTGTGTGTAATGTGTATATAGCAGAGCTGTGTGTAATGTGTACATAGCAGAGCTGTGTGTGTAATGTGTATATAGCAGAGCTGTGTGTGTAATGTGTAGATAGCAGAGCTGATGAAGACGCCGGTTCAGCGTAGAAATGCGTAGTCCGTTTTAGGTTTGTTCTAATAAATGTAGTCTTGTTTTGAACTACTGGATTGTCCTCTATTGGATGTTAGCAGCGCTATTTTTTGGAAGCTCCATTTTTTTGCATATATATATATCTTCGACTAGGAGTCTGAGACACTCCCACTGTTCTCGGATTGGCCAGAGCTGCTCCACGTGAGCAGTTCTGGCCAATCCGAAAACAAAGTGTCTTAGACTCAATGTGTAAAGCGCTGTGGCCATTTTGGGACAACACAGAGGGGACCACAAAGCGGCAAATCCACGGCAGAGGGGCGCATCTAGTGGGCACCATGTAATATTACTCCATATACAATTATGATTTTTTTTCTGGGACCGGAGGGTCGCTTTAAGTCAGGTGTCAAAAGCTGCCATCCTGCCTTAGTCTTAAAAGCGTTTTTCCACTATACGCTTTTCTGGAGTATTGATTTTATAGGCCAGCTGAAAACCAACACTGTATAGGGGTAAAAGTATAAGGAGAATGGCTACTCTTAGCTTCAGCTACTTTTAAATTGTTTTGTATGATTCCTGTTGATATTCCACAAAAGGTTTTAAGATTGTTCATCTTCTTTGCGTATATCTTTTCAGAACTACTCATATTTAAGTGGTTATCTCATTTCAGCTCTTTGCTCTTGCTCATAAAGGGGGACCCCACCTATATGACATTTATATGCCCTAGTAGTGCATATGGAAAAGAATTGTCTTAGTGGGATAGCCCCTTTAAATCTGATGATTGGAGGGCAGTAGAAGACTTTTAGATTTATCAATGTGTATATGAAACTTCTGAATTTATTTAGGACTGTATATGGGGCATTATCATTTGGTATATGGTAATACCACAAAACACAGTAGAGTTAGACTTATATACCAAAGTGCCCATTGTCATATCATTAGACCTCGTCTACAGCTGACACATTCGGACAACTGGCACTGATAATATTAGTTATATTAAAGTCTAAGGGCATACATCAAATTAGAAAGATTATCTGCTTTTTCCCCCAGAAACGGCACCACTACTGTACATGGGTTGTGTTCGGTGTTGCGGCTTAGCCCCATTCAAGTGAATGGTACTGAGTTGTAATATCAGACACTGCCCATGGACAAGAGTGGCGCTGTTTTTTGTAAGAAAAAAAACAAAACAGACTTTAAGGTTTTATCTCAAATAACCCCTTTATTCAGGAAAACAGCAGCACAACCACAAAAAATTCTTCAGTGTGAAAGGACAACTCCCCAAACATGGGTGGTGCACGCAGCAAAGAATCCCAGGTACAAGGGAGACAATCAATATGCAATCGAAGAAAGAAACTGCAGCACTCAAGATAATCCAAAGAGCTGACTGGAGGGTTGCTTTTGACGGATGTCAAAAGTTGCTGCACAGTCACACCTGTGGCTCATGTATGATGTCAGTTTCACAGCATATTAAATACCTTCTTTGTAACATGTTGTACCCTATGGCGACTGTCCAGTCTCCTGAATAGACAGTAATTATAGGCCCTGGCAGACATGCTTAAATATTGGTAGATATGCTAAAAAAACAACATTTCACCTAGCCTACTATTCCCCGCGTCTCCTCTTCCAGCCCGCTCCTATGAAGTGGGCAAGCAGATGCTCTCAAGTGATGTCACCAGCAGTACCGGTCTGCTCCATTTACTTGGACTGTGCTGATGTCTAATCACAGGTATCAGTACAGTCTCTGCTTTTCCTATATTGTCACTGGAGGAAAATGGTAGTCAAATAGTCCTACAGAAGGAAGGATGTCAAGGCTGAGTATAGCTATTCAACACTGACATCATCACTAAAGTCAATGTTTCGGTAAACTGCAAAGAACTTCCTGTTCTCCATTGGAAAAAAACATGTATGTGACCTTTCGTTGACAATGGGAATGCATCTAACACGTGACTCAGGCAAGTTACATCAAAGCTGCAATTACTGTAACGCAAAACGGACATGCTCATCTGAATAAGGCCTTAGCAAACAAGGGTGAGAAATTGGCCCAAGGGTTATGAAAAGGGTGTCGAGGGGGACAATAACGTCAGGCCCTTCTGTCCTGGGTGGCAAAACCTGGCACCATAATGAGGGGCCCAGTTTGATATTTGCTTTGTGGGCCCCCTCCTTGGACAGAAGCAGAAAAATCCTACTTTATTAGAAGTGTATTGCAGTTTACAATGTGTTTCGAACCTGTACCTAGTCCAATGTGAAATATTGAACAAGCCAAATATATGTTATACTACAAAACTAAACTAAAAATGTAAAGTGGAAAATAAATGCCTGAGAGGCTTCACGATGATCAGGTCTCAGAAATTAAGGATATTCTAATGCTTAAAGGGGTTATCCCACCAAAACAACTTATCACCTATCCAGAGAAAAGGTGATGTGTTTGATCGTTGGGGGTCCCACCGCTGGAACCCCCACAGATACAGAGAACGGATCCCGAGTCCCAGTATGAATGGAGCGGCAGCTCACGCATTCGTGCTGCTGCTTCATTTATTCTCTGTGGGACTTCCAGAGATAGTTGAGCGCTGTACATGGTTATCTCCGAAAGTTCATTCTTGAAGCCTGAATATGGCGAATCCTCTTAGAAATGTATTTTCCACTTTACATTTAGTTACGTTTAGTTATGTAGTATTACATATATTTAGCATGTTCAATACTTGACAAAAGACTAGGTACAGGTCCGAAACACATTGTAAACTGCAATTCATTTCTAATAAAGTCGGATTTTTTAACTTTCGTTTTGGTGGGATAACTCCTTTAATATTTTATATTCTATCCAAAAAATAAATGTTAAAAAAATTGCTATAGAAAGTAAAACAAAATTACAAAAATTACATTCTGAGTTTTATTTAGAAATTTTTCATTGGTATGAAAAAAAATTCAACTTTTAAACATTGTAATGACTCTTTATGTACCTGTGCTTATTTCCAAAAATTGTATATTTGTGGATGCCCATTCTGACCTTTGCACTTGTTCCGTGCTTACCTTCGTGCAACCTGCAAACTCTACCATAAATAATTGATTACCAAGTGAACCAGCTGCTGGAAAGATTTTTTTCCACCCTCTTAGACAAATCATGTTTCTCTGAAGGGTTAGTTATTGATTTTGATACTGATTCCTTCCTAAGGAAATTGAACTAGTTGCCTGTCACAAAATTGTCCTTTTAAAAACATCATGATTGTGCATGGTTTACATATATATATATATATATATATATATATATATATATATATATATATATATATATATATATATATATATACACACAGGGGGTGCATAAGTAGGTATACAGTTTAAATCATAGGTCAATATAATAATAATAATTTTATAGAATAGCAAACCAATGAAGTGCAATCTCTTATTTGCTGATATTGGCGGCCCCCAATATTTACACATTGCTGTAATCTAGTTTTTACACTTGCTTCTTTGATTAACTGAATCATGATATCAAGCGTGGGTGGTTTTCTTGAATGTATCTTATCTTTCATAACTCCCCAAAAGAAAAAGTCCATTGGGTTAAAGTCTGGTTATCGTCGTGGCCATTCAACCGGGTCTCGTCTACCTATCCACCTATTGGGTCATTTTTCGTCAAGAAAATTACGCACCTCTAAAGCATAGTGAGGAGGGCTCCATCTTGCTGATAATTTTCATGCTCCTACATTAATTGTGGTATTACATTTTCTCGGAGCATGTTTAGGTTCAGGTCTGAGGTAACCGTTGTATTGTAGAAGATCAGTCCAATTACCCCTTTACATGAAGGGGCCGCCAAAACTGTAACCCCACGGTGATTGTTGTAAGGGGGTTTTCTGTTGAGTAATAAACATGGTTGTGCCTGTTCTTATATTTATAGATAGATATGAGATAGATAGATAGATAGATAGATAGATAGATAGATAGATAGATAGATAGATAGATAGATAGATAGATAGATAGATAGATAGATAGATAGATAGATGATAGATAGATAGATAGATGATAGATAGATAGATAGATAGATAGATAGATAGATAGATAGATAGATAGATAGATAGATAGATAGATAGATAGATAGATAGATAGATAGATACATAGATAGATAGATAGATAGATAGATAGATAGATAGATAGATAGATAGATAGATAGATAGATAGATATGAGATAGATAGATAGATGATAGATAGATAGATAGATAGATAGATAGATAGATAGATAGATAGATAGATAGATAGATATGAGATAGATAGATATGAGATAGATAGATAGATGATAGATAGATAGATGATAGATAGATAGATAGATAGATAGATAGATAGATAGATAGATAGATAGATAGATAGATAGATAGATGATAGATAGATAGATAGATAGATAGATAGATAGATAGATAGATAGATAGATAGATAGATAGATAGATAGATAGATAGATAGATAGATATGAGATAGATAGATAGATAGATAGATAGATAGATAGATAGATAGATAGATAGATAGATAGATAGATAGATAGATAGATAGATAGATAGATCGATAGATAGATATGAGATAGATAGATAGATAGATAGATAGATAGATAGATAGATAGATAGATGATAGATAGATAGATAGATAGATAGATAGATAGATAGATAGATAGATAGATAGATAGATAGATAGATAGATAGATAGATAGATAGATGATAGATAGATAGATGATAGATAGATAGATGATAGATAGATAGATAGATAGATAGATAGATAGATAGATAGATAGATAGATAGATAGATAGATAGATAGATAGATAGATATGAGATAGATAGATAGATAGATAGATAGATAGATAGATAGATAGATAGATAGATAGATAGATAGATAGATAGATAGATAGATAGATAGATAGATGATAGATATGAGATAGATAGATAGATAGATAGATAGATAGATAGATAGATAGATAGATAGATAGATAGATAGATAGATAGATAGATAGATAGATAGATAGATAGATAGATATGAGATAGATGATAGATAGATAGATAGATAGATAGATAGATAGATAGATAGATAGATAGATAGATAGATAGATAGATAGATAGATAGATAGATAGATTGATAGATAGATAGATAGATAGATAGATAGATAGATAGATAGATAGATAGATAGATAGATAGATAGATAGATAGATAGATAGATAGATAGATAGATAGATAGATAGATATGATAGATAGATAGATAGATAGATAGATAGATAGATAGATAGATAGATAGATAGATAGATAGATAGATAGATAGATAGATAGATAGATAGATAGATAGATATGAGATAGATATAGATAGATAGATAGATAGATAGATAGATAGATAGATAGATAGATAGATAGATAGATAGATAGATAAAATACATATTTTCAACTTGGCAATAGATCTTTAAGATACTCCATTAATACACATTTTTTTTTCTGAATATTTTAGTCTAATGTTAATGATAACATTAAATAATTCACCTAAATAAATATACATAAACTTGTGCATAGTCTGGTAAGCGAACCTCACTGTTATGTTACACAGTAAAATAGAAGGTAGTATGAGTAGTGTGTATATTATCCGTCCGATGAGGTCCTAAGTGCATGTTTTTTAGTCTGATAGGAGTGAACGTCCTATGAGTATTCGGGTTCCTCAGGATAGGAAAATGTTTCTCAGGGGTTTTCTGATGGTAGGAAAGTTGGACAATCCCTGTTCTATTGTGCAGCATCAATCACATGGCGGGTCTCTTTCACAGTGAATATAGAAATATGTGGGTGCAGCACTTTCCACTGCCACTAAGGGCCAAAATGCACATTATCTCAGGGATGAATTAATGCATCACGCAACGTTTTGGCTCACAGAGCTTCCTCTACTCCATGTACGTCACTGAAGGGGATGCATTACCATGTGTTCTCTATTCAAATCATTGCTCCCCATTTACTATGCTGGTGCAGTAGAAGTAGGCCACCATCGCCACTGGACGATCCAAAATTATGCAACACATTCCTTATTGAAGCCAGAAGAACTCAAAGCAATATTAAGTTGTGCAACCACCCACAAGTGCTGCCACAATAATGCTGCTGGTAGAAGTCAATACAAGGTCAAGAGGTCAATACAAGAGGTGAAGTAGTCAATACAAGGGGCAACACCAGTGATGCCCAACTGGCAGCCCAACGTCTGATGTTTTATGTACTTTTTGATGGAGAGAGCAAATTTTTATGGTACAGCTGCATTCTGTGCTCAACCATAAAGAACAGGAGAACCCTTCAATTTTCTCCTTTTATGGGGGCACTGTGGTTTCTTTTCCATCACCATAATTTGTGTCATGTATATGTTTTTGTATATGTATCTATGCGTGGTATATTTTATGGGCCCCAAAATCCTGATTCATAATAAAACGGGCTGCTTCCCTTGTCTGGGTTGCTGTAATTGCCACAATATGCAGAAGGGAAACAGCTTTATGCACCCAAGAAAGTCAGATTATGTCGTTTATCTGTTACAGTGAGTTGCTATATGTAGGTGAAACTACTTAAGAATGTGGGAACAGGTTAAACCAGCACAAATACACTATTCATAAACACAAGCTGGATCTACCTGTTCCATTCCATTTTGATCACCTGCATAATGTCGCTCAATTAAGGTTTAGGATTATCGATGGAATTCCTACATTACGTAGAGGAGGGGATAGGGTAGCCATGTTGAGGAGGTTAGAGTTACGTTGGATCTATAAATTGGATTGTTTAGAACCTAAAGGGTTAAATCGAGAATTCAGGATAGGCTCTCTCTTCTAGATATCCAAGTGAATTGTGTATATGTCAGATTGCTTTGGATTGTTTTTTGTGCTAAGTTATTACGTTTGTGACCTACCGGATCATTCTGATAGAAATGGCCCGTTGTGCTGTTTTTATTGTTGTATGAATAAATATTTTCTTTTTACTTTTCTTCGTGTTTTTGTGATTATATCATGATTGAAGACTCTTTGTAAAGATGGAATCCCGGACTGAATTTCAAAGTATATTTGTATTTAATAATATGATGATTAATATCCTGCCATGGAAACCTTTCCCACGAATGTTTAAAAATCAAAATATGATTATAAATAAATATGAGAATAGAAATGAATCTTTTATTATATTAGTTATCTATTGTGGTGTTTTATATTAGCATTATCAACGGAATCTCTTTCTAGTTATTGCCGTATCTGGAGTTGGTTTGACCTATTTGTTTATAGGTCAACCTTAGTCTATTGGTCACGGTAAACTCTGGTTTTTGAGATATGATTATTGAAATGTATTCCTAAATTACAGGTGAGACAAATGAAATTGCAAGAATATATACATCTTATATACATCTTAGATTGCTCTAATTTCTCCCATGCTCATGTGGTTACCATGGAGATTGGACGCTGTTGCGGAGCTCCATTGTATTTGCATGGAGTGTACAGTTGTAACCATGGAGCTGGCGACGTGTACGTGATGACGTGGTGCGCTCTTTTATGTGCGATCACGTGACCATGGTATCCAAGTGACGGGGAAGCTTCTATGACGGGGAGCAGGTTCGCGCAGGTGCAGTATGATTTGTTGAAGTCCGACTTCTAATAGATGATATCTATGATCGCAGTGCTGTCTTTGAAATATGAGTCTTGTCTTCCATCTGATGGGGTCATGTAAGTGACTCCTTATAATATTGATGTTTATACACTTGCTGATTTATACTTTTTTGTTATTTGATTGTTTCACATTCGGATTTGCATATGTAATTGGAATGATGATATCATATCCCTTATATATATTGCACTGTGCACTTTGTTTAATTGCTTGAAAAAGACCTACACTTGGGTCGAAAAGTCACTATTATGGTGGAATTAACCTCTGGTGCCTTTTTGATACCTTGGGACACGTGTGCTGCGGTTTTCCTTTTTTTGTCTGTCTCTGGAGTTGATATGGCCACGATTCTTATGCAGTGTGCACCGGATGCTTAATGCCTTGATACCACCACCTTCCATGATTATTGGGACTGGGATGTGCTGCTGCGCTCTCCACTTTCCATGTTTTATATACCTGTATTTGTGGTTTCTGCTCCCTCCACATGCTTTTTGTGAAAAATGAGAACAGAATTCAGTAGATTTTGACTGATTTGGAAAGTTTTTTATCTTCTACTCAGTCCTAACCTGTTTTTTAGTTAAATAAACTAAATAAAGAAAATACCAATCATAAATACAGATGTAAAAAAGTCATACGTGTGTATCCCTTGACCCGGTCCTGTCTAAATGTGATGTGCGGCCCTTCGAAGGAGTTAAATGCAGAATTTTAGACCCCCACAATATTGCGGGTAGACCGCCACTGGGCTATAATCATCTATTGCCGTAATGTTCTTCAGATTAATAACATTTTGAATCTGGTTGTTTTCCATTGATCACACAAATATATTCCTACAAGTGATAAACTCTCCATTTTTAATTGTTGAACTGACATTTCATCCCATGTATTTAATGCAAATGTTATAAATAATGTTCATTTGCATAACATATCACATATAGAGCAGATTTATCATTTCATTCTATGTTTATAAAGTTCGTAGTATTTGCGTACTTATTGTATTATCAGAACCTTGTAACCTCTTGTAATATGTATTATTATGTATAAACAAATGTGCTAGGAAATCCACTTAATTTTACATTATGACTTTATTCTTATGGTATTACATTAGTGACCTTAAGTGCAGCAAATATCTCCCACCTAAGCTGATCTCAGACCCAGTAATGGACACTAACTGTGGTCAAACATCAAGAATTAATGGAAAATGTATCACTAGACAGTGTATTGTTTAACATTTGTGTTACTTACCTGCAATGAAAATTGTATAATCACATAAATTAATGAGTGATTATGGACTTTAATGTGGATAAACAAAAGTTTTATTAAACTTTTAGGAAATAGGAAAATAATTGATGAATATAATTATTATAAGCATTTCTTGTAATGGGATTGTTAGCAGACTTTTTGTCTTTGAAAAAAAGTCTGAAAAGTTTCTGGTCTCCGATAATCTAGAAGAAATGACATCACTGTTCAGCACTTCTTGGATAATTCAGAATTTGAAGATTTGGGGTCAGGAGTGATGCCTCTAAGCAGGGGCAGGACAAGCAAAAATATTTTACCTTTACGCTCTCATTGAATCAATATATGCTCCGCCCCTGAGCACTGCTCTCTTCCTTTTAGCCGCGCCTTCTTTGACCAGCCGTTTTCATTGCCCAGCCTCTGAGGCCTTACATTGCTGATGATGGCATGGTTATATATAACACCTACTGAGACAATTGGGCTAATGTATGTAGCAAACGTAATGCACTGTGTAACATACAAATATGAACACCTATATAAGACATATGATCCCCTCATAGCTTTGGTCTGTATGCCTCCCTAAACTATATTCTTTGTTATCTGGTTCTCAGCACGTTTGGATGGTTTCCTATCTATTTTTGCGTCATGATATACATACCAGTTCTTATATGCACTATTTGCACTTTACTATATGAGGCTCTGAGACCCGACCTATGTGGGGATGCTTTTTCATGGGTAATGTTTCTGCCAAATGTACTTGTTTTTAACTATTTTGTCTTTGAATAAAATATTCTCTATTTTTCTCTAGAAATGGTTCCTGTGTGATTTCTTATATAGGTGGTCATGGTTTATATATAGTCATATGGATTGAGTCACAACAAAACATAATAGTATTATAGGACAGACATTTTGTTAGATGTACTTGGTGACTCTAGGGAAGTATGCAACTTTTAACATTGTTCTTTCAATTGTAGGATACCAAAAATGATAAGGCTTTTCAGAGGTGTATGTAAAGGATCTGCCAGGCACAGCTTCGGGGTTAACTCCCAGAACTAATCAGTCAGCACCTGAGAATACATCCCTGAGACTGACTCCTGCTTCCACCATTCAGGCTGGCAGGCTTAGGAGTGGGAGAACCTATCGTAACCTGGCCAGACCCAGCTAGCTCCCGCCCTCGGTCTATTTAAGCCTGCACTTCCTGTCCCTCGGTGCTTGTGATTCTTTCCTTGTGGTTTCCTGGCCCAGCTACAGCTCCTGCTATTTTTGATCCTGCTCCATACAGACCCTGGCTTACCGACTACTCTTCTGCTTTTCGTTTTGTACCTCGCACACTCCTGGCTTGACTCGGCTCGTTCACCACTCTGGTTGCTCACGGTGTTGCCGTGGGCAACGGCCCCTTTTTCTTGCTTGTGTTCCTTTGTATGTTTGTCGTGTTTGTCGTGCACTTACTGAGCGCAGGGACCGCCGCCCAGTTGTACCCCGTCGCCTAGGGCGGGTCGTTGCAAGTAGGCAGCGACAGAGTGGCGGGTAGATTAGGGCTCACTTGTCCGTCTCCCTACCCCCTGCTATTACAGTGTAACTTACTTTTCTATGTTTAGTTAGAAGGGTTGTCTGTTTTATGGGAATGCCTTTTTGTTTGAAGTGTCGACTGAAAATTAGTTTGGTCACATGATGTTTCACTGGTAAGACCCCCAGCGATCAGCTGTAGTTCGTGGCATATCCAGCAGAAATTGTTTAGATCCTCCAAAGCGCCATCACAGGAGAAATAAAGCATTACATGTGCTTATTAACCCCTTTAGGACGAAGCCATTTTTTGATTTACGTTTTTCATTCTTGCCGCCTTCAAAGAGCCATAACTTTTTTATTTTTCCGTCAATAGAAAATGTAGGGCTTATTTTTTGCAGGAGGAGGTGTAGTTTCTATTGGTAGCTTTTAAAGTACCATATAATGTACTGGGAAACTGAAATAAAATTATTTGCAGGATGAAATTGGAAAAAGCTGAGATTCCTCAATAGTTTTTTTGGGTTTCGTTTTTAGGACTTTCACCGTGCGGTAAAATGACAACTTAACTTTATTCTGTGGCTCAATATGATTACAGTGATATCAAATTTATAAATTTTTTTTTAATATATATTTTACAACTTTTAAAGAAAAAAATTTTTTGTTAAAAAAAAATTTGATTTGTATCGCCACATTCTGAGAGCAATAATTTTTTTATTTTTCCGTGGATTGAGCAGTGTCAGGGCTTATTTTTTGCGGGATGAGCTGTAGATTTTATCAGTATTAATTTTTGCTACATATCATTTTTTGATCACTTTTTATAAAAAAAAATTTGGGGAGCTAAGTTGACCAAAAAACAACGATTTTGGTGTTTTAAATGTTTTATTTTTTTACGGCGTTCACCGTGCACATTAAATAATGCTATATTTTAATAGTTCAGACTTTTACCGATGCAGCGATGCCAATTTTGTTAACTTTTTTATTGTAAAATGGGAAAAGGTTTTTTTTTTACTTTTAATTTAAAATAAAATTTCACTACTGAAAACTTTATTTCCCTTTTTTTTTACACATTTCATTAGTCCTTCTTGGGGACTTGAACCAACTATCATTAGATCATTGGTACAATACAATGCCATACTAATGTATTGCAGTATATTGTCATTTCCACAGGCTTCTGTTAAGCTGGCAGGGCTTAGCAGAGGCAGAGTGAACGCAGTCCTGGGGACCTTCATTAGGCCCCTGGGCTGCCATGACAACCATTGTCACCCCAATCTCATTGCAGGGGGTGGGGGTGGGTTTAGCTGTCAAAGGGGGCCGCCCCCTCTTTCAAAATGCCTCAGATGCTGCGGTCGCGATTGACCGCATCATTTGAGGGGTTAAACAGCCAGGAACAGCGTGTTAGTCCTGGGTATCAGCTGTAAAACACAGCCGACACCCGCAGCATATGGAGCGCGCTCAGCACGTGAGCGTGCTCCATACATTACCCCCCCACTATGACGTATCAGACACGTCATTTTGTGCGAAGGGGTTCAAATCCAAGGACTGTGCTTGTAATACTCAGATGTGCCTGGTTTTCCAGAGCTAGAAATGCTCTTTGTAGCTCTCTGTATCTCTGCTCTGGCCAATGGAGGTCTTAAAATGAAGGACTCCACTCTATATGCCCTTTTAGGGCATATGTTGTTTCTAACATATCTAATCACATGACAAATAAATTAATATAATTTATTTTTCCTACCAGTACAAACATTTAAAGAAATTAAGTAATTTATATTTGAGAAAATGTCAACAAGTTTTTGCAAATGTGTCCTGACATTAGAAATTAGAACATACTAAACTTAAAGACTATGGAAACCTTTGATGCCATTTTTGATGTACTGTTATGTATGTATTTTGTTAAAATAAGCACTTTTCTATTATTTTTCTAATAAATGTTCCTTCGATTCTCATCTGCAGCTTCTATGTATCCACTGTACATAGAAGCTGCAGAAAGCCGCTGTCAGTCAAATTCGTCAGTGAGCTGGACTAATGGCTGGGATGATCGAAGCTCCTGTGTGCCTCTGACACCTCATCTAACCCTAATACTAAAAAATTTTTTTATATTTAATACAACATAAAAGTAAATGAAACAGCTATGTTTAATTAAGAATGAAAAGACGTCTTGTTATATCTGGCTATCATTGTACAAGGGTAATAAATAGCACATACAGTATACCATAAAACATCTACAGAAAGAGTCTCTGACCTGGATGACTATAAAATTTAGAGCACGGTTAGTAAAATTTGGACTAAAATTTCTAAGACCTATTATATGTAGACCTCATAATGAAATCTTGAAGGTTTCATGTGCATCTCAAGGATATGAAACATTTGCATTGGCACAAGTTTCTGGTAGATTGATAGGAGGTAGACTAGATATGAAAAAATAATGGTTCCTGTGCCAAATGAATATACTGAATTGAACCAGCTTGTAAGTGGCTATATACTTTTCAGTGTAGCCAATATAAACATATACCCCAGTGCCCAGACATGAGTGTTACTAATATGTATGCATTGGGATCATGGTAAGTCTCGTGTGTAGTATATAAGTGCGTTAGTCTTAAGATTCTTTTTTTCCTTTAGATAAATTACATGTATACTTCTAGGTCCGCTCACTTTTCTTTCCTGCGCGCAGTTCCCTCGGCTACTCTTCAGACAAAGATGTGAGCGCTTTGATCTGCCAGGCAGAATCCACTGGGGCATTGGCTTAGAGGTTAATTACACAAAGACAGTCTCCAGCTGGGGCAGAACGCTCCCCCTCTATGTTTGACCCTCTCCCAGGTACCCCTGTAAAGAAGACAGACAGTAAAAATAAAAAGAGCAGCAAAACACCTTTTGATATATCAAGTCTCATCTTGCAGGATGTTTAATTGTTGTTATGTTTGTATAAACGATGTTTCAAATATAAATTATTTTTGGCCACTGGGCTCATTCTGTATTTAAATTCCCCCTTTGCATTATTAAATTGCCTTCTTTAATCACTTTTTTTTAACCTTAAAATAGTGATGACACATGTAATATTGCCAAGCCTCAAAAATTGTGGAGGACAACCTCAGCCATTGTAGCATGTGGGGGGGGGGGGCATGGATAGAAAATAAAAGGTTGCATTCCTTGGCATCTAGTTCTATTTTATACTGTATTCCTATTTGGCTTATTGGAAACTAGAATAACAGTAGATTTTTGTAAGTCCCATTAAATTAAAGGGAGACATCGGATGTGACCATCTTTCATCTGATACCTACATATAAAAGGGGTTCTCCCATAATAAATACTTATCACCTATCTACATGGTAGGTGATAAATATCTGTTTGGTGAGATTCCGACTGCTGGCACCCCCACTGATCACGAGAACGGGCTTACCCTACCGTTCCTGGGAGCCCCATAGGAATGGAGTGGTAGTGTGCATGCTCGACCACTGCTCGATTCATTTCTATGGATAAGTAATAAATATTCATTATGGGAAAACTCCTTTAAAGAGGTTTCCTGGAACCTAAACATAAAGTCTAATATGGTGAAAGTGCTGGAGTTGCAAATTGGCTCCTTCGTCTTGTATTTGCAATAGAAGGGTGCATGTCAATGGAAATATCCTGCAAACTCAACATTGGTCAAAATGTCCGTCTGTAATCTAATGTTTACGAGATACTCAAACATGTAGTAGCTGGAGAGTAAGGGCTCATTCAGACGAGCGTAATAGTCGTCCGTGTGCTGTGCGTTGAAATCACTCACATCACACGGACCCATGCAGTTCAATAGGGCCATTCACACATGCGTTGTTTTTCACGCAGCATGTGCCCGTTTTCGTGAAACTCACTGCATGTCCTATATTGGTTCGTTTTCACGCACCTAGTCGTCCATTAAAGTCTATGGGTGCGTAAAAACCAGGGACAGCACCAGACGACATCCGTGTGCTGTCCATGTTTCACACATCAAATTCACTGAAAAACAGAGAAATAAATAAAATAAAAAAATGAAGTGCTTGCACGGACGTGAAATACGCATGCCGCACGCAAAGCACACTGATGCCAATCCGCAACTTACACAGATAAGAAATGTTGGAAAAACGCTGTGTTTTATACACGCGCAAATTGGACACGCTGGTCTGAATGTAGTCTAAAGGTATGGGTATCTATTTTTTTGTTGCAGGTACGTGTGTTACGAAAAAGCGAAGTTGGTGGGGATAAGGGCCATGTACTGATATAACTTCAAATGAGATGTGCCCCATAAGACTTTATTGAGACCCCCAAAACATTTCTTGAGACCCAAGTTCTGACTCATTGGTTGCAAATTTGATTAGAAAAAAATGCAGTTTAGAGATAACTTTTACTGTATATCTAAGAAACTGTTGTTTGTTATCTGTCCTTGCAGGAAAGGTAGTGGTCTGAGTTTTGTGAGAATGGTTGCCAATGCTGGGTCCAAAAACCACAGTTAGTGCAGCTTTGCTCCATGCATAATAATAATAATAATAATAATAATAATAATAATAATAATAATAATAATAATACTTTTATATTTAGATCTCGAGAGTTTTAGGCACAGAACAGGACAGTTTGAGGGATGGTTTTGGCAGCACTGCAGACTAACACTAGGAGTGAGGCATTATACTATATAAAGGGACTGACACCATGTCTAGCGAGAAACATGGTGACCCAGGTGAAGAAAACTAGAATCTCCATCCAAACCGAGGTTTCGTTTTTCGCTGAAGATAATTAACTTGAAGATAATTATTGTTGCATTGCTGGAAAGTAAAACCTCTTTGAAACGACTACCCAAAATTGCCTTTTAAAGGGATCGTCCTCTGTAAGAAGAGGGCCAAAATGCACAGGATACAGCATCGTAGTGGAGTTTCTTTAGGCGCACCAGAGGTAATAATTCTAAAGGGTTACCCTCCATCTATCCAGAATATCCATTTTTTAATTCCTCCTAATTCTTGTAGCACAATAGTCTAATAGATTACTTGTGATCATCCCATAAGAAATACACCCCAGTGGTAAGTGATTGTCTCCAAAGTCATCTCCAAATAGGATTCTCTTCTGCTGGACCTTTGGGGCCCTATCGTTTCATGAGTCCAATTTTTGTGTCAGAGACTAGTACCAACGGAGAATCCTCTGGTACCCTGGTTAGACAGTCCAACCCTAAAAGAATATAAGGCTGGATTCACACATCGCGCATTTGTTGCAGATTTTGATACCAATTTTTAGGCCAAGCAAGAAGATGTTGGAAAGGGAATGGGAAATATAAAGGAAAAACTAAGACTTCTCCTTCCTCTTCGATCCAATTCTGGCTTTGGTTAAAAAAGCGGCATCAACAGCTGCAACAAGTACGCGATGTGTGAATCCAACCTTAGGAAATTGGGAAAATGTAATAGAAAAATCTGGTTAATATCAGAACTGGTCTTTTAGAGAGGTTTCACTGTACTATCTAATAAAATACTAATTTCCTGGTGTCCATGATTCGGCACCTGCCCATATTGTGCTTTTTGCAGAGGTTGTAAAGTGTTATATTTTATTTAAGATCATTGTTTTTTAATTATCATTTCCTTTCATCTCTGGTTTAATTACCATTTTCTCTTAAAAACATCTTAGAAAAATGTTACAGAAAACAGGATGTCCAGTATATTGTGGAATAGCGTGATCTGAGGCTTTAACTCAAAACCCCAAACTCCGTTTTCTAAGGTCAATTAAAAAGTTAAAGCAAAGTAAAGGCATTTGGTAGGTACATTAGAAGCACTATATAAAATGTTTTATATACATAATATATCCAGTCAAGTGGGTTTCTTCCATTACCAGTGTAAAATCAGGAGCATCTAATGGAAGGCGTAGTGCGCGCTGATGTTGCTTTTATGTTCATTTGAGAATGTTTTCATGTGTTTTCATTTATTGCACAGTTTTATTATGCACAGTCCCAGCTTGTACCACATGTCTCTCAAATCATTCGTCACAAAGAGAACAAAAAGCTTCGTTCTAGACAATTAGTACCAAAGGTTCCTCATCTGATTTCAGAGATCGCCAGAGCTGCCTAAGTAGATACCAAACTATACAGAATTCTAATTTGTGTTTAAATGCTACAATTGTTAAGGGATTTTAAAGCCGCATACAAAATGCGATGTGGCAATATTTTGACATCGATCATTTCTATGATAATAGTTTAGAGAAAATCTTAAAATAAAAATTATAACATTATTAAAGGTATTGTGTGGGAGAGGTCTTCTTTAACAAAACTAGGGTTAGACTGGCCTACCATAGTACCAGATGAGGCGCTGGTGGGCCCATGCTCTGACACGATAATTAGCCCTAAAGGGCCAGTGAAAGCAGCCTATCCTGAACGTGAGGGAAAAAGGAGAATACCCTGTGAACTCATTCATAGTGCAGTTGTAGGCGTGTACCAGCCAAATAATGTGTCAGCTCTACTGTCTATTCTTTCGCTGATCTGCTTATTAAGGAGGATGCGACTAAATCTCTTGGGCTGTGGTTCCCTTGAGGATTGAAAGGAGACTTTTTGATCCTGCAGATCATTTTTGGATCAACCGACTCTCAAAGTCTCTCCCTTGGTCAGATTGAATGTGTGCCGTCAAACCATAGTGCACAAAGAATTCTTCCCACAGGGTTGCCACTGTGATAGCTCTCTGATCCTTGGTGATGTATTCTTGAGCAAAATGGGTGAAAGGATCTGTAAC